>NW_011495075.1:3389141-3407585 GCF_000754665.1 Bison bison bison
AAAGTGAGACGTTGTCGCCCGCACAGGAGCTTGCCCCGTCCGTGGGCAGCCAGCTTCGAGGCTGTGTGGCTTCAGGACCCCGTGAGGACGGTGGGAGTCGAGGTCAAGGCATGCCTAGGGGTCCGGCTCGGCTGGTTGGGGAGCTTTGCCTTTAGGGGATGCTTTGCGATCTTCTGAGATGGTCACCCTTCGAGGATGGTGACCACAGTGAAAACAGTGGGTGAGAACATGTGTCAGAATTCAGTAAAAGCCCTGAAGACGATCGTGCGCAGAAACTGAGCCCAGCGGAGAGCAGGGCGACGCTTCAAGCGCAAAGTGCAGCAGGGGGAAAGAAGCCGTTGTCTCCCTGAGCAGAACAAAGACCCCTTCCCCCTCTTGTCCTCCTCCTCCAGGTCTTCCTCCTCCTCTTCCTCTTCAGCGGTGGAATTACAGTATATAAATGTGAAGAAACAGAAGAAGATGAAGTGAAGAGCGCCCTGGCAGATGGGTCGCAACAGTTCTCTGGGACGGAAACAGGACTGGTGAACTGAGCCCGGGGGCGGCGTCAGGCTCAGGCTGCCAGCGTGTTTACTCAGGCCAGAGCCACACTCTAAAAATAATTGAATGTGAGTGCTTTTAGGGGTATGCATTTTCCATGTTTTTGAAGCTGCCACCCTTAATATTTTATCAAGCTTTTCCATTCCTTCTTGTTATTTTCCTAACCTCTGAAGGTATGTGAGTTTGCAGACTCCAGCTCTTGAGCAGTTCTGGGAAGATCTCGAGGCCAGCGTTTTTAGAGGCATAACCTCCAAAGATGATCAGACCTGCAGAGATAAGCTCGGGCCCAAGGGAAGGACTGTACGAAATCAAGACCACAACTGAGATGGAGACAAAAACCATTCCCGGGAAGGAAATACTGTTCTAAGAGCTTCCGTAGAGTTTCAGACTTTTTACGATTAAAATAAACAGGTTTATGCACCCATGTTTTTCTGAAAACAACATATATGTGTAAACTGGGAGAACGGTACAGACGAACCAATTTTCTGGGTAGAAACAGAGATGCAGGTGGACTTAAGGGACACAGGTGGGGAAGGAGAGGCTGGGACAGATCGGGAGAGTGGCATTGACATATGTACACTGCCCTGCGCAAAACGGGCCTCCCCAGCGGCTCAGGCAGTAAGGAAGCTGCCTGCAGTGGGGGAGACCCAGGTTCGATCCCTGGGTCAGGAAGATCCCTGAAGGGAATGGCAACCCACTCCAGTATTCTTGCCTGGAGACTCTCAGGGACGGAGAGAGTGGTGCTGGTGGGCTGCTGTCTATGGGGTCGCACAGAGTCGGACACGACGGAAGTGACTTAGCAGCAAAGGTCTAATGAAGGAGTCACTGAAGTCCGAAGAAAAGACCTTCCTCTGTCTTCCAAGGAGCCCAAAAGCATTGCACAGAAGGGCTTCTGTGCAACTGTTTCTGTAACTGAGATTCAGAGACAGGGTCTTTACAACACTGTTTCAATTTGGAGCAAAGAAAACTGTGACCAACCCGGGCCTCCTTTTATGTTTTCTGCCCAGGAGGAGCTGGTGTCGATGTGGTTTAGATAGAGGAAGATGCTGCAAAGATTAGAGGCTTGGGATCTGCCTCTGGAAGCTCTGACCCCAAAGCGAACTCCCTTCCCAGGGGTTCCTGCTGTCTGAAGTCAGAGACCAGTGGGTTTCTGAAAGGGGTGAGTGGAGATGTCAGGCTGGACCACTTTGGGAAGACTGTTTGGAACACGGTCTAGAAAATACCCTTCTCCACAGAAAGAATATGATGATTGACCCATCAGGACCACTCCCAAGAGTGAGTGAGCCTACCGACGCAATGCCAGCATGCATGTGGGAGCCTGGAGAGCGGGCCTGTCTGAATACGCCACTGCGCTTACTGACGTAACACAGAAGTGTGTCAATCGCTCAGTCGTGTCTGACTCTTTGCAGTCCCAGGGCCTGTAACCCACCAAGCTTCTCTGTCCATGGGATTCTACAGGCAAGACTACTGGAGTAGGTTACCGTCCCTTCTCCAGGGGCTCTTCCGGACCCCAGGGACCTCATTGCAGGCAGATTCTTTACCATCCAAGCCACCAGGGAAGCCCATATAGAGTTATAGCATTTAGAAGCTGTCCACCCTTCTCCGCCCTAGTCGCAAGCAGAGTAAGACCATTACAAAGGTTTTAGCACAACCTGCTGGTCATTCTGGGAGAAGGCAATGGCAACCCACTCCAGTACTCTTGCCCGGAAAATCCCATGGACGGAGGAGCCTGGTGGGCTGCAGTCCATGGGGTCTCGAAGAGTCAGACAGGACTGAGCGACTTCCCTTTCACTTTTCACTTTCATGCACCGGAGAAGGAAATGGCAACCCACTCCAGTGTTCTTGCCTGGAGAATCCCAGGGACGGGGGAGCCTGGTGGGCTGCCGTCTATGGGGTTGCACAGAGTCGGACACGACTGCAACGACTTAGCAGCAGCAGCAGCTGGTCTTTCTACTTGGCACAAGAAAGTGAGGAAAAGCATTCAAGCACATCTACGCAAAAACACCCCAGTGTCAAAAAATATTCAGAAGACAAATCATTCCCATGAGATTTAATGTTCAGCATTAGCTAATAAGAAAATATGAGCACAAATCAGTAAAACCAAAGCATATATTTTATTAAATTTGTTTTTATTCACCGCTCACTCAGAAAAGAAATATATATTTTGGTTGAAAAAGTATCCTGAATTGAAAATGGAGTCTCCACAGATTTTTTTATTTCTTTTACTCAGAGAAGTAATTATTTCTGTAAAATTAATTTTTAGAATTATTTTTAAAGAAGTAATTTTGTCTTCATCAAAGAAATAAGTTGGAGCTTAAAAATAAGTTAATGATTTAAACAAAAAGTCTGGGGAAGTCCAAATTTAAACACTGAATATTTTGATATTTTGTTTTACTAATAAATTAACATTCCTCTTAGAGTGATAAAAAAAAAAAAAAAACACATAAAGAGTAGTTGCATGCCTTATTTGTCTGGTTTTCTCACCCTAGCATAGAAATCCCACAGAATTCATACATATTGCATTTGTTTTAAGGGCTTTTATTTATTTATTTATTTTTGAGCATTACATGATGTCTGTTTTTTCATGTTTATTTGGTTAACAAAAGCTTTTTTGTTGTTGTTGTTTTAAGCTTTTTTTTTTTTCTTTTTAATGTGGACCATTTTTAAAGTCTTCGTTGAATTTGTTACAATTTTGCTTCTGTTTGATGTTTTTGGGTTTTTTGGCTTGTGAGGCATGTGAGGGCTTTGCTCCCTGACCAGGGATCGAACGTACACTCCCTGAATTTTAGGGAGAAACCTCAACCACTGGATGACCAGGGAAGTCCCAATCTGGCAACAGTTTTGCTTATTGGTATTTGGTTTTTAGATTTTAATTTTATTTCATATTGGAGCATAGTTGATTGACAATGTTTCAGGTATACATCAAAGTGGTTCAGTTCTACACATATATGATCTATTTTTAAAAATTATTTTTCCATTTAGGTTATTACGAAGTATTGAGCAGAGTTGCCTGTGATATGCTGTATGTCCTTGCTGGTTTTCTATTTTAAATAAGCTTTATCAAAACATTTTCTAGGTCGTACAAAGCAAGGGCTAGAAGGGCAGATTGGACTGAGACCCAGGCTGCCAGCTCAGAGAAGCTGCACTTCCCAGGTGGGTATATAGGGATGTATTTCCTCTGACACTTTAGGTTACAGTTGATTGAGGTCGGAACTGTTTAAGTCTAAGAATTTTAAATCTTAATTTTTAAAATATTTTTTGAAGACAATTTTTATCAAGTGAATGTATAAAAAATGAAGAATTTCCACATTTCATTTATTATGAACCCACAGCTATATGTCTTTGATAATCTTCATATTTTCTTTAATGATGGTATGATTTTTAAAGATATAAACACCAGTTTTACTTATAAATTAACAAATTAATGATACTCTTTGAGTCGGTCATCCATTAAGAATTACTGTTGAAATATGACTATTTTGATCATTGAACTATGACTATTTTACTGAAATTGGAACAGAATATTTGCTTAGCTCTCTGTAATAAGCCCGCAGTGCTGAGGAGCTACACACAATGGAAAACAAGGTAAAAGCTTCTCTTTTGTAATAATATCCCCCCGAAATGCTCTTCATTGGTAAATTTTACTTATTTGGAAGGTTATTTGCATTTGTATAAAAATGAACTATTTCACGTGCATTAATGTTTCTTTTATTAAAAACACAGATTCTCGTGGAAAAAGAAGTCACCCATGTTTTAAATGCCTGTTCAGTAATAAAATCACTTCACAGAGACCCTGTAAAATCATGTTGCATTGAATGATCTGGCTTCTGTATCGTACTGCAATGGTAATAGTTGTTTAGTCAGATAAAGTGGAACTGCTAAGCATGCACCCAAATGAAATTTAACCACGTGTTCATTTTTGCACAAGTCTGATGGGAAAAACGCCCCTCCCATTCATTCTTCTGGGTCACTGGTTTTCATTAGCTGCTTCAAAGCCAACCCCATTTCTTATCTTAAAACATGGCAGGTAGAGTGTGAAGTTAATTTTAGGTGAAGTAAGAAAACCAGGGAGACAGGTCTTAGACCCAAACGTTTCTCTCCAAGATTACAGTGTCTACCCAAGAGCCTCCAAGGGCGATGCTGAGTATCCTTGAGACTCCTGTTGTTCCCTCCTACCCTAGTGCCTCTCTGAATTTGCCCCAGGGAAACCTCCCCTTCCTGTTTGATGGCAGGAAGACCTCCCCAGGCTGCAGGCTCAGTGTAGCATGAGCAGTTAGCTCCACTCTGCAGGGGATGTGGCCGACCACAAAGGCACCCACAAATGTGCTTCCTTCCAGTTAATAGCACTTTCATTAGGATGTCCCCAGAGCCTACCATGGGCTTCCCTGGTAGCTCAGCTGGTAAAAAAAATCTGCCGGCAATGCAGGACAC
This sequence comes from Bison bison bison, assembly GCF_000754665.1. Taxonomy (NCBI): domain Eukaryota; kingdom Metazoa; phylum Chordata; class Mammalia; order Artiodactyla; family Bovidae; genus Bison; species Bison bison. The sequence continues at coordinate 3,394,110 of NW_011495075.1, forward strand.
CCTGGTTCAATTCCTGGGTCTGGAAGATCCCCTGGAGAAGAGCATGGCAACCCACTCCAGTATTCTTGCCTAGAGAATCCCGTGGACAGAGGAGCCTGGTGGGCTACAGTCCATGGGGTCACAAAGAGTCAGACACCACTGCACAAGTAAGCACAGCACAGCACGGAGCCTACCATGTATCAGGCGCTCTAAAGACAAGTGAGAAACTCACCGGGGCATGAGCCCTGTCAAGGTGAGTCCTGATGACGTCAAGACGACCCAGAGGGAGGGTATGGGGAGGGAGGAGGGAGGAGGATTCAGGATGGGGAACACAGGTATACCTGTGGCAGATTCATTTCGATATTTGGCAAAACTAATACAATATTGTAAAGTTTAAAAATAAAGTAAAATTAAAAAAAAAAAAAAGACGCAGAAGTGAAAGGATGCCACAAAGAGGGTGGTGGCTGTTGCCCATGGCGGGCAAGTGCCCGATGCTGGGGAGAACAGCACGACTTTTGTTCTTCAGGGTGGGGGACTTGGATGAGAAGACAGGGTGATAAAGTTAAGGATCAGCTGTTCTATCATCATCACCAAATCAGTATTTTACTTGAGGCGGCTTCCCAGGTGACACTAGTGGGAAAGAGCCCGCCTGCCAATGCAGGAAGCATAAGAGACGTGGGTTTGATCCCTGGGTTGGGAAGAACCCCTGGAGGAGGAAATGGCAACTCACTCCAGTATTCTTTCCTGGAGAATCCCATGGACAGAGGAGCCTGGCAGCCTACAGTCCATGGGCTGCAAAGAGTTGGGCACAACTGAAGCAACTTAGCACATGCAGCACAGTATAAATTTATACGGGCAGATCTTGGAGATATCATGGTTTCAGGTCCAGACCGCTGCCATAAAGTGAATGTCTTAATGAAGGGAGTCATGTTCATTTTCTTCTGGTTTCCCAGTGCACATGAAATCTTGTTTATACTGTACTGTAGCTTACTAAGTGTGCAAATCATTATGTCTTTTAAAAGTGTAAATTTCTTAAGTAAAAATACTTTATTAATTTAAAAAGAAAGCCATCACCTGACAAGCCAGGTTTGCCACTAACCTTCAGTGTGTAAACGAGGAAGCATTTGTAAAGTGTGGTAAAGCAAAGGGTAATAAAAGTATGTCTGTGCAGAAGAAACCTGAGAGAGGACTGACCGCATTAAAACACGTGTAGTGGCTCTCCATGGAGGAGGAAATGGCAGCCCATTCCAGTGCTCTTGCCTGGAGAATCCCATGGATGGAGGAGCCTGGTGGGCTGCCGTCTATGGGGTCGCACAGAGTCAGACACGACTGAAGCAACTTAGCAGCAGCAGTGACCCTCCAATGTTCCTGCTACTAGAAGTTGCTACAGAAAGGATACACAAATTCTGACATAATTCTTGATTTTGAGCAGCTGAGTTTCCTGAGACACTTGGATAATAGTCATCATGGAATATGACATCGACGAAAACCACAGTAGAGTTCTAAAAACTGTGCAAGGAGAGTAAGGCGAAGGGGTGATGAAGTCTAACTGAAGTAGTAAGAAGATACTTAGAGATTGATGATATTTGGGATGTGTCTTAAAGGCATAGAGGTTCACCAGTCTGTGATAAGAACTTACTAGGTCACCAAGAAAGGACAAAAGTCTATAGTCGAGCAAAAGAAATGTAGACTAAATATAGACAATATAAGGGATAGGAAAAAATGGTAATTAATATGCTCAGAGAATGTTTCCCATCATAAAGTATCAACATGAGGTGATTAAAAATGGAGATCCTGAGAATAAATTAATTAATCAATTAGTAAAAATTCTTATTACTAAAATTATATTTTAGAAGGAATAATCAATGTAAGGTAGAAAATGAAGTTGAAGACTCAGAGAGGAGACCAAAAAATAATGTTTTATTTTAAGCAAAATAAATAAAAGAAAATTTGAGAATTAAGAAGTTCAATATAAAAACAAATGTAATCTTTACCTCCCCTCACACACATATAAAGAAGAAAATGAAATGGGGGAGGAAAAGAGAGAGAGAGATCTAGAGACTGAGAATTAAAAGAGGAAAGAAATCATCACAGACATGATTTAGGGAAATTTCCCCAAACTGGAAAATATTCATTTCCACATGAAGAGGCCTCACAAGTGACTAAAAGAGTAACATTAAAAAGAAAACAAACAAAACAAAACCTTATGGTGAATAATAGATCCTAAAATATCTCAGGAAGGAAAACAAGAAACCTCCAAAAACAGGTATCAGAAATCAAGTACCATTAGACTGCCCAGAAGTAACAGCCAATGCTGGAAATGAAAGAGAAATGCCTTTAAAAATCAGAAGGAATCTAACAGATGTAGAAATTTGAGAAAATGTCCCCAAAAGAAATCAAATGTAGCTTCTGCACAACAAAGGAAACTATAAGCAAGGTGAAAAGACAGCCTTCAGAATGGGAGAAAATAATAGCAAATGAAGCAACTGACAAACAACTAATCTCAAAAATACACAAGCAACTCCTGCAGCTCAATTCCAGAAAAATAAATGACCCAATCAAAAAATGCGCCAAAGAACTAAATAGACATTTCTCCAAAGAAGACATACAGATGGCTAACAAACACATGAAAAGATGCTCAACATCACTCATTATCAGAGAAATGCAAATCAAAACCACTATGAGGTACCATTTCATGCCAGTCAGAATGGCTCCGATCCAAAAGTCTACAAGCAATAAAGGCTGGAGAGAGTGTGGAGAAAAGGGAACCCTTTTACACTGTTGGTGGGAATGCAAACTAGTACAGCCACTATGGAGAACAGTGTGGAGATTCCTTACAAAACTGGAAATAGAACTGCCTTATGACCCAGCAATCCCACTGCTGGGCATACACACTGAGGAAACCAGAAGGGAAAGAGACACGTGTAACCCAATGTTCATCGCAGCACTGTTTATAATAGCCAGGACATGGAAGCAACCTAGATGTCCATCAGCAGATGAATGGATAAGAAAGCTGTGGTACATATACACAATGGAGTATTACTCAGCCATTAAAAAGAAAACATTTGAATCAGTTCTAATGAGGTGGACAAAACTGGAGCCGATTATACAGAGTGAAGGAAGCCAGAAAGAAAAACACCAATACAGTATACTAATGCATATATATGGAATTTAGAAAGATGGTAACGATAACCCTGTATGAGAGACAGCAAAAGAGACACAGATTATAGAACAGTCTTTTGGACTCTGTGGGAGAGGGAGGTAGGGATGATTTGGGAGAATGGCATTAAAACATGTATAACATCATATAAGAAACAAATCACCAGTCCAGGTTTGATACAGGATACAGGATGCTTGGGGCTGGTGCACTGGGATGACCCAGAGGGATGGTATGGGGAGGGAGGTGGGAGGGGGGGTTCAGGATTGGGAACACGTGTACACCCGTGGCAGATTCATGTTGATGTATGGCAAAACCAATACAATACTGTAAAGTAATTAGCCTCCAATTAAAATAAATTTAAATTTAAAAAAAGAAATCAAATGTATGGAAGAGAAATTCAAAGACACAGTTCATGAAAAAAATCATGAAAAAGTAAAATCTAAATATAAAAGTTGGAAATGCAGAGAGCCCCAAAATAAAGCCCCTCATATACAGTCAATTAATCTATGACAATCCTGAATATTCATGGGAAGGACTGATGCTGAAGCTAAAGCTCCACTACTCTGGCCACTTCACGCGAACAGCTGACTCATTGGAAAAGACCCTGATGCTGGGAGATATTGAGGGCGGGAGGAGAAGGGGACGACAGGGGATGAGACGGTTGGAGGGCATCGCTGACTCAATGGACATGAGTTTGAGTAGACTCCAGGAGATGGTGGAGGACAGAGGAGCCTCACGTGCTGTAGTCCATGGCGTGGCAAAGAGTCAGACGGGACTTAGAGACTGAACAACAACCTATGACAAGTGTACCAAGAATATTCAATGGGGAGAGGACCGTCGCTTTGATAAATGATGTCGAGATATATCTCACTGGATAACTTATAATAGAAAGTATGTTTCAGATAGTTTTCCTTTATAAGTTATTACAAGATTTTGAGTATAGCTCCTTGTGCTATACAGTAGGTCCTTGTTGGTTACCTATTTGATATGTATTAGTTTATATATATTAATCCCAAACTCCTAATTTATCCTCCACCTTTCCCCTTTTGTAACCATAAGTTTGTTTTCTATGTCTGTGGGTCTATTTTCTGTTTTGTATATAAGTACATTTGTATTTTTTTTTAGGTTCCACATTTAAATGATATCATAGGTATTTGCCTGATGTACTTCACTTAGTATGATAATCTTTATTTCATTCTCTTCAGACGGCTGAGTAGTACTCCATTGTCTATGTTTAGGTACCACATGGCTTCTTTTTTCAAATTTAAGTTTTTTTCATTGTTGGCCGTGCTGGGTCTTCATTGCCACACGGGCTTTTCTCTGGTTGCGGCAGTTGGGGGCTGCTCTCCAGCTGCGATGTGCTGGCTTCTCCTGCAGGGGCTCCTCTTGCTGTAGAGCATGGGCGCTCTACAGCAGCTGTGGGCTGTGGGCTCCGAAGCTGCAGCTCCTGGGCTCTGGAGCACCGTCTCAGCAGCTGTGGTGAATAGGCTTCGTTGCTCCATGGCGTGTGAGATCTTCCCGATCAGGGATTGAATCCATGTCTCCTGCATTGCCAGCCAGAGTCTGTACCCCGAGCCACCAGGGAAGCCCCGTACCGCATCTTTCGTATCCATTCCTCTGTTGATGGTTGTTTAGGCTGTTGGCTTCCATGTCTTGGCTATGGTAATTAATGCTGCAATGAACACGTGTGTGTGTGTATCTTTCTGAAGTATTGTTTTCTCTGGATATATGGCCAGGAGTGAGATTGCAGGATCACAGGGGAACTCTGTTTTTAACTTTTTAAGAAAGCTCCACACTGCTCTCTGTAGCAGCTGTACCAACTTACATCTCTAATCACTGGAGAAATGTAAATCAAACCACAATGAGGTACCACCTCATACCCATCAGAATGGTCTGCATCAAAAAGTCTACAAATAATAAATACTGAAGAGGGTGGCGAAAAAGGGAACCCTCCTACACTGTTGATTTTAAGCTTTTAAAAGTAATAGTAGTTCTAAGCTGAGAAATTGCAAGATTGGAAGTGGGAACAGAGATAGGAGAAATTGGACCAATTCAGAGTTAATTGTCAGTAGGGTAGGAGGTCTGAAATTAAAAGACACTTGCTCCTTGGAAGAAAAGCTATGACCAACCTAGCCAGCATATTAAAAAGCAGGGACATTACTGTACCAACAAGGGTCCGTCTAGTCAAAGCTGTGGTTTTTCCAATAGTCACGTATTCCTGGATGTGAGAGTTAGACGATAAAGAAAGCTGAGTGCGGAAGAATTGATGCTTTTGAACTGTGGTGTTGGAGAAGACTCTTGAGAGTCCCTTGGACTGCAAGGAGATCCAACCAGTCCATCCTAAAGGAAATCAGTCCTGGGTGTTCATTGGAAGGACTGATGCTGAAGCTGAAACTCCAGTACTTTGGCCCCCTGATTGTGAATAACTGACTCATTGGAAAAGACCCTGATGCTGGGAAAGATTGAAGGCAGGAGGAGAAGGGGATGACAGAGGATGAGATGGTTGGATGGCATCATTGACTTGATGGACATGAGTGTGAGCAAGTTCCAGGAGTTGGTGATGGACAGGGAAGCCTGGTGTGCTGCAGTTCATGGGGTGGCAAAGAGTCAGACACGACTGAGCAACTGAACTGAACTGAACTGAACTGAGGGTAGGAGGTCTGGTGGCCAAGGTGGTGGCAGGAACTGGTGAGGCTTCAGACGAGCATGTGAAGTGAATGCACAGAGAGGAGAAGGAGGACCAGAGCTCTCCATGGAAATTCCAAACCATTCCCAGTTCTTTTTTTTTTTTTTTCTTCTTGTAAAAATTCATATCAAAACATGTCTTGCACTTGTAATAATTTTAGCTGCTACATAAAACACAAATCTCAGATAATATTCCTAGAAAGATATCTTATATGTAAATCTCCACATGAAAAATATATAAATGTAGAACGACATTAAATAATGAATTATTTACAAAGTATGTCATCTTGCAATGCTAAATAAAATTAATCTCTTCCTTTAACATTGTATAAATTTAGAGTTGATTTTATTTCTGAAATTCGCATGTTCTCTGAATGACTACAGGGCTTTGGATTAAAATACACTATAAAAATCTGTAGAGAGAAAGAGTGGATTTTAGTAATTTGACTAAACCTGTCACTGATTTTGACCTTTTTTAACTTCCTGTATTTAAATTGTGAATAAATATTTTGCTACTTCTTCCAAGAACAAATAGAGTTTATTTACCACTGACTCTCATCAAAGAGAAATTTGACTTCCATGATTTAATGCTACTCTAAACAAAGAGCATACTGCCAAAGCCTGTTTTATTTACAGAAATAACTTGTTTCATTTAAGAAGTCATTTTATAAAACTAAAACCAACTGTGAGCTCAGATGAGAAATGTTAGACTATATTAAGGGAAACCCACACGCTTGCACACACACTGAAAAACCCAGATGAAAGTGCACTGCTCTTATATCATTGACACGTATTTTCTCTCGTAATTCACATGACTCCAGCTGTTGAGACAAAGCGTTTCTTGGATGTTGAACCGACTGTGGTCGCCTGTGGTGGCGGTGTACTTGTGTCCTCCAAGAGGGAGTTCTTTAGGATTATTAGACATTCCAAAATAGTGTGGGAGAACGTCATCATGAAGCTTCTAGGACAAAGAGCTAATGGATTATTGAAGATGTGTAACCTAATCAGAGTGCATCCTCAGGGACACAAGAGTGTAAGAGGGAGAAAAACACATGTTTTTAAAAATGTTGTAAAAATAACCATTGCTAAGATGTTCGGCAGAGCATTACCTTACATAGCTAGCTAACTGTTCTTTGCTATTGTCTATGAACACCCACTACAATGGCTGAGAAACAATGGGAGAGTATCTCCCAGAGTAACCCAGAGTAACTCAAAGCAGATACTAGACAGCTGTTGAGTAAGTTTTTTTGTTTACACATTTATTTTTGTACAATTTTTTTTATTGGGCTTTAGTTGTTTTACAATGTTGTATTCGTTTATACTGCACAGCAAGTAAATCAGCTACACATACACATATACTCCCTCTCTTTTAGATCTCCTTCCTACCCCCGGAACTGAGTGGAGCCCCTTGTCCTACACAGTAGGTGTGCCTTAGTTAGCTATTGCATTTTTATTAGTTATCTCTTTTATACACCAATCCCAATCTCCCAATTCATACCACCACTACCCCCAAATTATGACAAATACCCAACTTTTAGCTTTAAATCTTCTGCATATCCTGTTTTCTATCCCTGTCTTTAGACTGTCCATGCAATGAGAGCAAATGATTAAATATAAATGGAGACCCCCTTATAAAGGGATTTGCTGCTGCTGCTAAGTCGCTTCAGTCGTGTCTGACTCTGTGCGACCCCGTAGACGGCAGCCCACCAGGCTCCCCCATCCCTGGGATTCTCCGGGCAAGAACACTGGAGTGGGTTGCCATTTTCTTCTCCAATGCAGGAAAGTGAAAAGTGAAAGTGCAGTCGCTTAGTCGTGTCCGACTCTTCGAGACCCCATGGACTGCAGCGCACCAGGCTCCTCCGTCCATGGGATTTTCCAGGCAGGAGCACTGGAGTGGGTGCCATCGCCTTCTCCCATAAAGGGGTTTACTGCATGTCAATTTCTTATAAATGTACTAATTCAATTCTCCGCCTTCTGTTTTATAACTCATGTGACAAAAGTCATGCAACATAATTCATGAGGGATGATTTAGTCTGAACTAATGAAAAATGTAAATTATGAATTGCCAGGAAAAATTCTCAATCCACAGTTATCTAAGCACATCTTGAGGAAACCCCTTCCTTGAGCCCATGTTAACAAATGGGGGCAAGTTCTGTGGGCAACTCAACTCCATCCCATCTTTCATCCGAAATACTGGCAGGGCACAGACTCTTTCCCTCCCTACTGCCTAACCTTCTCCTTGCCTTACAGAGTGAGCATGCTAACATCATGCAATCCATAAAAATTCAAGAAGATATTTTTATTCTTTGACATGTCATCAGCCTCTCTTGGTGGGGTTTGTTATACCTAAGAAGTTCTATCAAGTCCACCAAGTTCTCTGTTCAAGGGAAATTAAACATAACATCCCAGAGGTCCCACTTATACTATGGTTAAAAGGAACATATGAATCAAGAAAGCCCTGGTTTTTCTAGAGGGGAATTTCTGTGTTCTTTTACACAGGAAGCCTACTTCCAGATCCCTGGCATCCTAAGTTTGGGGACAGCTAGGTCATTGGCAGGGCTTCCCTGAGGGATCAAATGGTCTTTGGAAAAGACCCTGATGCTAGAAAAAATTAGGGCAGGAGGAGAAGGGAGTGGCAGAGGATGAGATGGTTGGATGGTATCACCAACTCAATGGGTATGAATTTAAGCAAACTCTGGGAGATAGTGAAGGACAGAGACACCTGACGTGTTATCGTCCATGGGGTCACAGAGACGGACACAACTTAACGATTGAGCAACAACAGGTCGGAAGAACCAATCTCCCTGGGATTCGCTCACCAGAGATGGGGCATGAGTCATAATCTCCACAAATGTGGTTTGCATTTGATGGTGCTGTGTTAACGGGTTTCAAATCCTGATTGATGGGTCGTCTGACAAACACACTGAAATGTGATCTAAACAGTGAGAACTTGTTCTTCTTACCAAACTGAGAGACAATGGAGCGATGACATTTGAGATTTACTGTTGGCTTTTATTTCCTGGCACTCCCTCCGGGGATGAGGTGATCTTTGTTTATATGCGTTATGAGGACCATCCTTTCCCAGGGATGTTTAAGAGTGTGTTTGTTTTGGGATAATAATTTCAGTGTTATGAGTTCAGCTAAGCTTACGACATTGTACGGTGCTGTTGCGAGAGCCATATACTTCACGTGATTTTGTTTTTGTTTTAATCATGGGATAAAGACAGCAAATAAGTTTAGACTGTTTTTTCCACTGATTTTTCAAAACACATGAACAAAGTTAATACCCGGGAAGGCAGAAGGGCAGAACACAGACTATGATGCCAGGAAGAGCTGGTTAAACCCTGAGTCTATCATTTGCCAAATGTGTTATAACAGGCCAGGCACCTACCTTCTCTAAGACTCAACTCCTCACCTATAAAATGGAGATATTACGAGCATGTGCGGCATAAAATTTATCTAGAGAAACAGATGCAGATAAAATAAAATGCCTGGCGTGAATTATACCTCAATAAATGTTATTATAGTAATAATATTTCTATTTATTAAGAAATGATACAGGATGTATACCCCCTTGATAAGTATTGATCCAAGAAAATGTGAAGAGGTTTGCAAAAGAAGGGTCTTCCCTGTTGACTCAGATCGTAAAGAATCCACCTGCAAAGCAAAAGACCTGGGTTTGATCCCTGGGTGGAGAAGATCCTCTGGAGAAGGGAATGGCTACCCACTGCCGTATTCTTGCCTGGAGAAATCCGTGAACAGAAGAGCCTGGCGAGCTATAGTCCATGGGGTCACAAAAAGTCAGGCAGGACTGAGCAACCAACACTTTACAAAAGAAGGACTATAGAAAATGGACCTTTAGCAGAATAAATCTTTTCACCTGAAATAGGAAATGAAAAAAACCACAAATTTGAGCATATCTTTTGAAGAACCTTTAGACCCTTCCAACTGTAAAATCTGTGTAAGAGAATGAAAGCATAGCCTTTTCTACTCATTTTAACAGATAGTCCTTTCCTTTGAAGTTGTGCATTTTGAAGGTCTTTATATCAAGAGATTTGTTGCAATTAGCCAGGGCAATTACCACCCACTTTCCTGGACCTAATAGAGTGCTATGAGAACATTTTATAACAAATCTCCAGAGTAAATTAAAAACTAAATTAAAAAGATCAGTTCTAATTAGTTATAAGAAATCACAAGCTTCATATGCAATGTTTTAGCAAGAACAAAAATAGATTTGAAAGTACCACTGTGTACGTATTAGAGTTCTAAAAGCCATCTAGATCTCCCACAATGCAGGCAGATTCTTTACTGTCTGAGCCACTGGTGAAGCCCTGTTGAGTATTACACTTCTGAGTAAAAGCTAAAAGCTTACATGTAAAAAATTCATTGCAAAGACATTCAGCTAATATTTCACACAGTTTTATCTTTGCTTAAAGATGTTAAAATGTATATTTCTTTTCTGCAAAGATTCAGTTTTCATAGTAAAATGGTAACGTCTTAGGAGTAACGAACCTTCTGTCTGACCACTCCCCCAGCTCATCCTTTACTGCAACTTCTCATGTGCAGAAGAAAAACATGTTTCCAGTTTGCTTCTGTTAAACTATTGATAAGAGAAATTACTATTGCTCTATTATTTAAGAATTTATTTTGTGTCTTCTCAAAAGGATGGACTCAAGTGGAAAATACACATTTAAACACACAACGTTCACATTTTGAGATGTCACTTGCAGCTGAAATCTCTAAAAATAAAAATAAAAAACTCTAAATTTTAACTATACCATAGCATAAATGGTAACTGATCAAGTTTCTATTAAAGAAACTGAGGTACAGAGTTTGAATGAAAGAAGTGAAGGCCAGTTTTCTTTCTTTCTGGAGCTCATAGCTGCTGACTCCTAAAACCTCTTTTTTCATTAGTAACTAAACAATGTAAATTAGAAACTTGCTTCATTCTAAAATTCACTTCTCCTAAGTTAATGGCACAGTACTATAAAATAAGGTAAATATTTATTGCTAATTTTGTGTGTATAGTAATAAAAGAAATAGAAGGCTGAACGTAAGACAAATGTGAGTTGAATGGAAAACAATTGAATATGCATAGTTGACACACTTAAACTTAGTCAAGAGAGTGAAAATGTAGAAAACCACGCCAACTCAGAGGCTGCTGGTGACTACTGTAATAAACTCATGTGTAATTCAATAAAAAGGGTTTTGTTTGTTACCTTTTCTTGCATTTTTTCAGGTCCCAAACAATTATTAGACTATAGGTCTTTTATAAAATGAGACCTATAAAGCTGTTACACAAACGTTAACTGCAAAAAGCCTATATTTTAATACATGCTTACATAGTTCATATATGAACATGTGACACAATACATTATATACAAGAAAAGGTAATAGTTGAATTTTATTGTGGTTGCTGTTACCAATTCATGGTAAAAAGTAGTCTAAATATTTGAGAAATTCAGAGTAAATGCATTTCAGTGAGACAAGAACAAACTTAACCATGAAAACTATGCATGTGCAATATTATATACGTCCTATCAATGTCTTATTCCATAAAAATAGATATGTTAGGCTTCATATGTAAATATTTAGCACAAATACATTCTAATGACTCTACTTTTGTCCTAAGGATTGAACACACATTACATTTATTTAAAGATGTTTATTGAAGCTCAATTGTAGCAAACACATAGTTTTGGGTCAAAATTTCAAGCAATAAATTTCACATATTATACAGAGAATAATCTGTACTTCAAAATTATAAACACGACGTGCAGATAACAAGATAGGCTTTCTTGAAATTTTAAATTAGATTAAATAAGCCTGAAGTATTGGACTAAATGCTGACATATGGAATATAAGATTTCCAAATGTTAATTTAGTTAACTGTCCCGTAGTACAACCATCTATTTTTATGTCTATTTCTGGAAGTAAAATAGGAAATCATAAGATGTATTTCAGCAGGACAAGGAGGCCATCTTGAGGTCATTCTAGAAATGTACATGTCCTTCTTACTGGCAGCACATACACAATTTATGATTTTAAAAAAATACAACCTTTGAGCAAAGTTATTATTTCTAGTATAAAATACTGTCATTTTTCTTCAAAACCAAAATGGCAAAGTTTCTCAGAGCATTTAGATTTACTTGAAGGCATCCTCTAACTCACCCCCCATATCTGTCTGTTTCTGCCTCTTTCTCTTTCACACACACACACACACACACAAAGACTACAAACAAGCTGCTTCTTGCTGGATGATAGAGATGGATAAAACTTAAAATAAGCGTAAAACTGTACAAAAATGCTCCAGCGAAACTGTCTTAAATATTTTTCTACAGGTGTAAAACCAAAGTTTCCTGCAAACCCCAGTCCACGCCCTCCATGAATCCACTGTGTGTCTATTCTGCCTCTCTAGTTCTAGAAAAGTAGAGACAACTTTGAATCCGGGGTTTGGAGCTGCCCCACGTCTGTCTTTCCTATGCACTCTGAGTTAAAACGGGACTCGCGGGACCGTTGGCGGCGTGCTCCGGCCCCTCAGCACCTTCTGTGGGTTTGGTGCCTCCAGCCTCTTTGTCTCCTTCGGAAGTCTTCTCCAGGGCCTCCGGGGGGCTTGTGCAGTTAGCATCCGGCTTAGCTTTGTCCACCTCGTTATCAATCTCAACCTTATCTTCTGGATGCTTGCTTTTCTTTACTTGTCCATTCTGGGCAGGATAGGTGCTAGCAATGACGTCATACAGAAATTGGTATTGCTCCTAGCAAAGGGAAGAAGCCAGGGATTACACAAAAGAGGTTTATGTCCTTTTTTTCTTTTTTTTTGTTAACATCAAATGAAAATGAACAAGACTTAATCATTTACTTGTGGAGGACTCTGGGTAACAGAAAACTACTCCTGTGTGTTTTCATAAAAAGATTGTTTCAAATGACTCACTCTCCTTAGGGTTCTAAAGGACTGACCTTGTAGCCATGCCAAATCGGTGTTCGGTCCCCTCTCAGGCCATAAGGGGGTATCTCATTCCTAAGCTTTTGCAAAGGAACCCATCTTGGATGCCCATTCTCTTGGTTCATGCCTACATATCACTTGGCATCCGATCCAGAGTCTGCAGGAAGCCAGTCTGAGCCCCTCAGGTTAAATTCAGTGCCCTCATTCGTGTTCTAGTGATCTCTCCATCATTTCACTCATGTGTTCAGTCAATCGTGTCCGACTCTTTGCAACCCCATGGACTGTAGCCCACCAGGCTCGTCGGTCCACAGAACTTTCTAGGCAGGAATGGAGAAGAAATGGGTAGCCATGTCCTTCTCCAGGGGATCTTCCTGACCCAGGGATCAGACCCAGATCTCTTGCATCTCCTGCACTGCAGGCGGACTCCACCACCGCGCCACCTAATGATTTCTCTGGGCTTTCACTTATGGCATTGCTTAGTATGGGTCTGCCTTTTCCTCACACTGAACAGTGAGTATCTTAATGGCAAAAGCACACAGCAGGCACTCAGTACACTTTGAACATCAATATGTGCAAGGTCAAGGTCACGCACAAGCAAGAGCTGCCAGGGTTTGAGTGAGTGGTTAAGTCTGCACTGTGATGAGTGACTGACTCCCAGACCATCATCTGTTGTCACCAGACTTCAGACACAACTTGGGTTGATTAGGAC
>NW_011495075.1:3407685-3424514 GCF_000754665.1 Bison bison bison
TGATTAGGACAAGGCTCATTCAACAGCCTCTCTGTACCCATGAAACAGAGCAGGAGCCTTGGTCCTTATCCCCCAACCCTGGTCCTCTGCTCGTCCTTGGTCTGTGGAAAAACCCTAGTCAAAGAAGAAGTTTAATCAGAGAAGAGAGAAACAAAAGACAACAGTCAAAGGAGACGAAATAGCAATAGTTTAGTCATTAAGCGTAGTCAAGGACCTTCAGTTCCTCTTCAAGGGCTGTAAATCATACTCTGAGCCGTATCCTTGAGCTGTCTTATAGACAGTGAAACCCCCACCAGGTGGAGAAGTTAACTACAGGATAACCGGATTGTAGCCATAACAGAAGCTGCCACAATTCTGAGAATTGGCCTCAGAGAAATGGAAGAAACCAACCATGGAACTGAAGACTAACTGCACTTAAAACAATCAAGACGATGCTGGTCAGACCACCGATGACCAATCCGAAGATGACTGTGAGAGCTGACTACTGTCTGCACGTAGTCCCCACCCTTAGTCTATAAAAGCTGTTGCCTGCTGATTGTCAGTGCAGTGGGGGAGTCGGCTTTGGACAGGCGTCCACCTCCCCACTGCTCCAGGTGCCAGCATCCAAGATAAAGCACTTCCCTTCCTACCAGCCCAGCCTCTTTATCGCATCTGAGTGGCGAGCTGCCAGACCCCTTTTTCAGTTGCATCCACATCTCTCGGGAAACTGACTTTGCAGGCCCTTTGGACAGAAGGTGAGTCTATCCCACCCCTACACTGAGCTGGCCTTGTGGCCTGTTCAGGTAACAAAATGCAGAGGAAAACACATGCCAGTCCCAAGCCTGGGCCCCAGGGGTCTCACTCTGCAGGAACTCCGCTGCCTTTACGGGAACACGTCTGGACCAGAAGAGACACGTGATCCACGCACCCCTGTTGCCACAGCTAAATGCCAGCCAACTGCCAGCCCAGGGGCACTCAAGGTCCCTTCGGACAAGCCAACTCCCAGTGGACACACCAGCGACAGGAGACACACGAGGGAGCCTGGTCCAGGCTGGCTGAGCCTAGTGTGAGCAGCAGGACTATTCAGCTGACCAAACAGATGACTGAACTATAATAAATGTCGTCTTTCTTCAGCCTCTAAATGCCGGGCGGTCTGTGGCGCAGCAGCGCAGACTGATACAAGATTGGAAGTGGAGGGATGGGGGATTCATGAGCTTTAAGACAAGTGTTCTTCATGAACCACCACCACGCATCGCTGGCAAACTCCCGTTAGGTCTCTTATTTATACTGATAACAATCCAAAGTGAACCATCATGTAAAATGCGATTTTAAAAGAGAAGACTAGAAAAGTAAACAGAAGAGAAGTAACAGAAAGCAGAGGATGAGAGGAGGGGGAGGGGGCGGAAAGAGAGAGAATAAGTGAAAAGGGGAAAAGACGTTAAAAGCCCTGATGCGGCACACTTACGAAGGTGGGGACCATTCCTGGCCGAGCTCTGCGGAGCGACTTCACAGCTTGAAACACGTCTATCACTTCTTCTGTGTCAGCGCTTTCTAAGAGGTTGAACAACGCGCAAAATATTCCTGTTTGCTGAGATCCATCTCTATAAAAGAAAGAAAAGATTAAAAAGAATTCTACAGTTTATGGAGAAAGTGATGTTGGGATAAAAATCAAAAGACAGAGAGAAGAATACATTCTTTGCTTCAGATTTACTGTAATTACTTTATTCCCGTCTCTTAAGAGCAGAACGTTTCTGCTAAATGCACGTTGTATGCAAACTTTCTCAACCTGGGAATATAACAGTCCTTTAGTTTAAAAACTTACACTTTAAAAATATACTTTCTCCTGTTTAGTACTTTACTAATTACCATGCACTTTAATTTATATATGAAGTTGTTAAGACGCATATCATAAAGCCAATTTGACTGAAATTTAGGGACGATAAAGGCATGGCTAGAAACTGATGAATCCGGAAACACTGGACATGATGCCCTGTAAACTACTAAACCACGTACTTTGTCTCCTCTTGCTGCCCCTCTAGTGTTTGTTTTTTTTTTTCCTCACAAACGTTAACAATTCTGCACCAATAGAAAAAGGATACTAGTGAAGTTACTCACTAAGGAGAGGGCAGCCAAATCACTTATCAAACTGTGAGAGGCATGCTGCATTATAATAAAAATTCTATTTAGAGAATATTATTGGAAGGTTTTTGATGTACATAACCAAGGAATGTACAGTAGGTATTCATCTGTCCCCTAAGACACACGTACAGTTTTAAATACTACACTTTCCTTCTTTAGTTTTCTTTCCATGTAAATTTTACCTTTGAAAACTCAAATAAATGCCAAAAAGTAGTATTTGTTTAAGGGCTTGGTTGTAGTGTATGCAATTTTAATAATAATAATGAGGCTTTCTCAAAAAGCCTCATTTCTTTTAAGCACTTCCCTAGTTTTACATTTCTCATCTTACTTTACTATTTTAATTTCTAATTTAGTGTAACATTTTATGTAAATAGTTTATATCATGCATCCTTCTTTCAAACCTCTTATTTAAGGTGGAGACCTATCACAGATGAAACTTAAGGGTCTGCATAACATAAATTAAATAAAATCAAGTATTATTATGTATATTATTAAAATCTTTGCCTTTGGGGCTCTGTTTAGGGAGTGAAGTGATGGGTTTCAAATCAAAGTTGCTAAGCATAAGATTTTGGTTAATAAATATGTGTATTGGAGGCAAAACATTCAATCCTCTGGATTCTACTGACAACTAATAGAGTGGCTCAATGCACTTGTAAAGGCAGAAATAAAATGTAACATCTATCCATCCATCTGTCCAGGCATGCTTCCATTCATTCATTCATTCATTCATTCAGGACAGGTGACATTCTGGGTTCAGCATTAGCACTGACTCAGGGATTACATACCCCTGATTTTAAGGGACTCATAACCTAATATCCCTGCACTAAAATATAGTTATTTCTACTGCATTTCCACAATAGTTGCGCTGCTGGAACACGCGGGAGAGACGTGTTCCACTGCAGTCATGCATTTTTATCTATTAGGAGAAATCGCCTCTAACAGGAGGTGTGAGCCAAGAGGTCAGGCAGGACACTGGGTTTTAGAACATATCCCGTGAAACCCCACCGACCTGCAGTGGATGAGAAGAGGCACATTCCTGTGATATTTATTCCCTTCGGCAGAATTCTTCTTGGGAAGTTTTTGTTTGAGATTCTGGATCATCAAGACCAGTTCTTTGGGTTCTGCGGGCAGCTCTTCCCCATTCCAGTTATTAAATTGGTACTGGTACACCGTTCGGGGATCTTTCCTCTAAAACCAGGGGAAGGAACATGAATTCAAGGGAGAAACTCAGCCCATTTGATAAGTTGATTGTTGCTTTTCCCTCCCAGTTACTTTCATTTAAATCATTAAAAAAGTTCATCCTGAAAACATACAGAGAATTGCTTCACTCTCACAGAGCAATGCATCTTAATTTTTCAACCAGATCAATTACACTAAAGACACATACTCCTGAAATTGAGTGTGTACCTTGGAGTGTCTCAGTTCAAATGCACGGACGGTATACGCTGAAGATTTGTTGGTGTCCTTCATGTGAACTTCCACATCTCCGTAGGCTTGCTTTCCTTCCTCCCAGTACTGAGCACAGGCTTCCTAGATGAGAAAGAACGTGGTTCAGCATCAGCTGCCCAAGGGTTCTGTTCGCCTGTCAACGCGCTCAGAGAACCACCGCTCTCATCTCGACTTTGACTCTGTCCTCTTTCTCTCTCTTCTTCACTCTGCTCTGTTAAATGTGAAATGACTAACTGTATTGTCAAACTGAGTCTTCTTCATAAAAATCTAAAACCTACTGGAAGTATTCTGGACATCCATCCAATGGATACATGGTGCTGCCTCATGCAAGGAACCCAGGGAGAGCCAAGATGCCCAGCACACCATGGGCACAGCTCTGCCACGCCAGGCTAGGTCTCAGCTTTGCTTTTCCCACCTTTCCATGCCTCACCACCACCTTTTCAAAAAGGATGGACTGGGCTGATGTCATCACCCCTCCAAGAACTTAGGTCTCCCTCCAGGGGTCCGGGGGAAAGAGACCGCACCTTTAGAAACTTCATCTCTATCTTGTCTGTGTCAGCTGGCTATCTGAGGAAACGGTCAGACTGACGAACACATGGATCACAGAAGTACTTGCTCCTTCCTCAAATGATTTCCACTAACTACAGATCCACAGTTGCTGACCACGTTAGGCATTCCTGTCTGAAGTCCTGTTCCATTCCCTGGCTTCCCCAATTTAGGTGAAGGAAAAGATTACTAGAATCCCAGGCCTTAAAAAAAAAAAAAGAAAAAAACCCCATAAAATAGCTAGTGGGGAGCTGCTGTATAGCACAGAGAGCTCAGCTCGGTGCCCTGTGATGACCGACACAGTGGACAGCAGGTGGGCATGGAGGCTCAGGAAGAGGATATGTGTGTCCTTACAGCTGATGCACGTCGCAGAGCAGAAACAAATGCAACATTGTAAAGCAATTCTCCTCCAGCTAAAGTTTTTGAAAAGAAACAAATGGAAAATGAAAAAAAAAACCATAAAAATAAAGGGAAAAAAACCCCTATTTTCTATGCATGAGGGTAGGGGAAAAGGGAAAAGAGAGAGAGAAAAAGAATACATATAGGATAACTTCATACTGGTGAGAACATTCATTAAATAAGCTTTAACATATGTCAGATACAGTGTTAGGTGGTAAAGACTAAGATGTACTGCCAGGAAAATCTTGGTAACTTGTGGTATTAAGAAAAGGCTCACATATATGTAACAGGCATTAGGCAGAAGATCAAATTAGGTCCGAGGTTCACCTCCAACCATAGAATTTTATGACAGTAACTCTTACATGGATATAAAGAAGACGGGATTTAGATATGGTTTTCAGGAGTTTTGTCTCTCTAGAAGAATAGGATCAAAATAGGAAGAGAGGGCACGTCTAGATGCGTGGGATGTCAGAAAATTAAAGCTCACTGTGGAGAGCACAGGCACTGTGTTAAGAGTCCGTCAGTAACTCTACTTGTCCAGAGTGGAAAGTGTAGAAAATGTAAAAGCTGAGGATATGGCAAGATACATTGGGCCTGATTACTGATGGTCTTAAATGTCAGAACAAAGAGGTGGGTTTCTATCCTGCAAAAAAAAGAATAAAGATGTGGCTGTTGTGTGCGTGTGTGGTAAAAGTCACATAATATAAAACGTGGTATCCTAACCATATCTAACTGCACAGTTCAACTTGTTGGGCAGCTCTCCCCATCCTCCATCTCCCCAACTTTTCACTTTCCTAAACTGAGACTCTGTCCGCATTGAACACCAAGTCTCCACTCCCCTCCCCAGCCCCTGGCACCGACTAGCTTGCTTTCTGACTCTAGGATGTGACTATCTGAGGTGCCTTGTACAAGCAACATCAAGCAGTGTCTGTCTGTACCTACCGCATCCTTCCCTGGTGACTCTGACAGTAAAGAATCCGCCTGCAATGCGGGAGACCCGGGTTTGATCCCTGGGTCGAGAAGATCCCCTGGAGAAGGGAATGGCCACCCACTCCAGTATTCTTGCCTGGGAGATCAATGGACAGGAGACTAGCGGGCCAAAGTCCACGGGGTTGCAAAGAGGCGGACACTCTCACTGCATACTGGAATGCATGTTTAAGTTTGACCCAATGCACGTCCTGCACAAGCTGCACCTTCTTTTTCCCCCTGTGCTATACAGCAGGGTCTCAGCGCCCCCCGCTCACACGGCCCGCTGTGTTTAGCAGAGGGAGGCTGGGGGTTGCTGTGCATTATTAGACAAGCGATCTGTGAACAGTGGGCAGAGCTGGCGGGGGCTGCAGGAGGCAAACAGGAGGAATGGTCAGAACCCAGGTGAAAACTCTGGAGGCCAGCGCTTGGATGGAAAATGGGGAGAATGAACAAATGGAACCGTGTGACGGTGGATCAAAGGGACTGCGATACACAGATCCATCCAGTACGTGATCCAGGAAGGGAGGATCGGATTTTATGACAGAAACACCTGAAAGAAGAGATTCTCAAATGCACAAACCTTGTCTCCACTCTTCAGTTCCGTCAGCATAACGATCACCCTGACTTTTCTTTGGAAGACCATCTGCCAGAAGTCACCAATGGTCTCCTTCAGCGGTCCCTGAGCCGCAATCATCACTTCAGGTTTCCAGTAACTCTTTCAACAAAGAAAAAATTGAGACCCGGTTACTGCTGCTGGTGACGGAATAGTGGATTCTTAAAACAACCATCTGGAGAGACGGTCACTTAATTTGATGTTAGTGCTGTTACATAAAAATATTAAGACTCTTAGGACCCATTCTGTGATGAACCATAATGGAAAAGAACATAGTAAAGAAAGTGTGTGTATATATATATGTATGTATGTATACTTGAATCACTTTGCTGTACAGAAATTAACACAGAAATTAACAGCAGAAATTAACACAACATTGTAAAGCAACTATACTTCAGTTTTTTAAAACAGTGGCAAACAGATTCTTAGGTCCAAAAAACAATGTGATGTCTCTATAGAAGATATTAGTTAATGATAATACTTGGCTACTAATGTAAAATCAAGTTTAGAAGATATTATTTTAGAAAACTAACAAATTTTTCCCTCCAAAAATACCATTTTTTCCTTTGAAAAGCTTAATGTGATTATTTTCTAAAAAAGCATAAGCATTTCAAAATTGTCTTCATCATGTCTCTAATTTATGTTTATATATTCTTCTGCTAGGAACCCCTGGTAGCTCAGCTGGTAAAGAATCTGCTGGCCTGTAGTGCAGGAGACTCCAAATCGATTCCTGGGTTGGGAAGATCCCCCGGAGAAGGGATAGGTTACCCACGCCAGGATTCTTGAGCTTCCTGGTAGCTCAGAATTAGCCTACAATGCAGGAAACCTACGTTCAATCTCTGGGTCAGGGAAGATCCCCTGGAGGAGGGCACAGCAACCCACTCCAGTGTTCTTGCCTGGGGAATCCCCATGGACAGAGGAACCTGGCGGGCTACAATCCATGGGGTTGCAAAGAGACAGACACAACTGAGCAACTTAGCTCAGACAGCATTCTTCTGCTATCTTATAACTAATATTCTATGAATACGTATTTTAAGAAAATTGGGAAAAAAAATAAACTCAGTGAATATGCAAGTATTTACTGAATTACGTAAAGTTCCTTGCTTGAATTCTCAGTATACTAAAAAAAAAAAATGGTATGTGACACAGACTCACTTAAATATTCAGAAAATCTGAATGAAAAGTTTTTAACTATACAAATAAGCAAACTTGGATCTGCTTGCAATATGGGTATCTGAGTATATGTAAACATTTTCAAGCATTTGTTTTTGCTGAATTTCATTATTTTTAAAATTATATTATAGTCATATTTGCCATAAATTGTAACTAATAGTATTGTTTTGTATCAACAATTAATGTCTAAGTATTGTAATAAGTTAAGATATAGTATTAAAAATGGAAACTTTCACATCACTGAATACATAGATATGGTCAAGCTCATCCTTCTTTTATAAAATCACTTCATGCATGGCCATAAGAACATACGCATATTTTTTAGAGGTGGACCTCGGGTTTGGGAATGGTGAGGACTTACCATGACAAAGGAGGCATTGATGTATCTGCTTATCTCCTCCAAGTCGCTGTCATCATCAGAGGACTCATCTGAGTCTTGCTCACTCTCCTTGCTCGTTTCCAGCTCATGTTTCAGTGCCACTCTGTTAAAGTCATCTGTGCAAAATAAAAATAAAATTTAAATTTGATTTAAAAAATAAATAAATCTTTGCTTGACTGTCACGTGGAAACTAGAAAGTCATTTAGAAGTGACAGATTGCATTAGGTATACTTATTGATCTACATGGAATGAGATGCTGTTCCATTCTCATTGATTAACAAATTATTTTTTTAAACTCTAATAGAAAAGCAATCGATCCCAAGAAAGTTCCAGGAAAAAACATAGGACATAACTCTATGTCATAATGTTCCATATGATTATTCAATATTTGATACATCTACTTTAGTTTTCCATGAAATAGCATCAATCTGATGGATAAAAGTTTTAAAAATACATCTGTAAGTTAATAAAATACATACCTTAGGTAAAACCTAATTTTTCAATTATATCTTATTAACAGTAAATTAGCAATCTTAATTAAATGAGTATCTCAAATAAATAATTATTTTATCGAGGAAAGTATTTAGTCCATAATTTCTAGCTGTTACTCAATTTCTTAAATTTAGAATAACCTCATCAAAGGATCTGATTAGTTATATCACCATCAATTCCATATTTTAAACTACATTCATAAGGACCACTTCAGAAATTAACTAGGTCAACCCTGCATTGATCCAATTTATAAGGTCGTCTATCTTGGGCTATATTTTCTCCATATTAGTTTTAGTGTATGAATATTTATTTAGCAACTGAATAAAATTATAGTTGTATAGGTACAGTGCTATCAATATACTTAAATAGCAAAAGATGCATGTTTTGTCCTATTAAACGTGATGATCAAGAGTTTATAGTATATTTCCTGCCTACTTTTAACCTCCCTGAGGTAAGGGTAGGATAAACAGAAAACATAAAGGGAACAAAAAGATGTAATTTTGCTACTTGGCAACTACCCTGGAGTAAATAACTGCAATAAACCAAAGACGAGAGAAAACCTGTAAAGAGAACCTGGCCTTTCCCCAGCTTAAAAGGTTACGTCTTTCTGAAAACTCATTTCTGAACTAATTGATAAAAAGAAAACACTGAATACCGTCCGTCCTCCAAATTCCATTGTGAATGTCTGGGGTTCAATTTGTTGTATTTGCTACAACTAAAATTTAAATAACCTGTAACTATTCTCTGCTGTCAAGCAAATGTTGAAAAGCTGCTTCCCAAAGGCTTGTGTCTATGTCTCACATTAAACAAATTCAAAGAACTTCACTATGATACAAAAGATTAAAATAAACTGCATACATGGAATGATTTTAGAATTCCTGTTTTTACTCTTATTTTCTTCTTGGTTCCCAATATGCTGTGTCCTCCAGCTCCTATAAGAAGGAAGTCTCTGAAAGAAAGAAATAGAAAGGAAACACCTTTTAAAATGTAATGACTGGTTTAGTTTATTACTGCAGCATAAAATGTTCTCTAAAGAAAAGAATTTCATTAAGTTTTGTGAAATTTGCATACATTCCTGAAGGTCCCAATTTTTAAGTTTGTCCCTGATCTTTTTTTTTTTAAACTATTCAGGTCTTAAGTACTTTGACGTGGTGAATTTGAACATATACAATTATATAACAGAATATGTTTCCCAGTGAAGAGGTGCTAGATACTAAAAAAGTATGGTTTGATCTTTTATAAGTTAAAAGCACTGTATAGATATTGGCCATTCTCCATATGGCAAAAACAATGTTAAATTATTTTAAATGACCCAAAGTCAATTCTCCTCCAGGATAAAGCGTGCACAGATGACTCGGCTCATGCTTTGCATAATCAACATTTCATTTCTTTAAGCACTCCAGACTCTTCCCCTCTCCCTCCTGGTAGCTAATCAGTTGGCAAAAACTGTCATATGTCCGGGTGAAGCTCTCAAATCCTTCTGCGTTTCTCTCCTCCTGCTCAGGACAATCACTTTCATTTCTCACTTGAAAACATCAACAGTCTCTTTGCTGGCCTCTTTACCTTCCATCTCACTTGCTCTAATCCTAGAACACAACACGGCACGTTCCTCTCAGGTTTCTGGCAGCTTCCCGTCCTTGTCCGGAAGGACCCAACATCTATCTGCACCGCTCAGGAAGCCTCTCGGGAGGCGGCCCCGACCGTCTCTGCAGCCTCACCTCCTGCAGGGCCCTCTGCACTGCAGCCAAACCAACTTCTCCACCTGCGGATGGGGCCACGCCGTCCTTTAATTCTCGGGAGACTCACAGGTGTGTTTTCTGCCTGGACTACCCATGTCCTTTCTGTCACTCTGCTAACTTCTACTTGCCCTTTAGATAGCTGTTCAAAGGTCAGTTTCCATCGGAAGATCGCCCTGCCTGCAGCCTTTTCTTCCTAATAAATAACTTAAACAAGTATCTTTCAAGTGGATAAACAGCCTAAACTGAGGGAGCTCAACATGCACAGTTGAGTACCATTATACACACAGTTACACACACTCAGTTATACAGTTATACACACTCAGTGGAAAAGCCCCTGATGCTGGGAAAGACTGAGGGCAGGAGATGAGTACCATTATACACACAGTTATACACACTCAGTGGAAAAGACCCTGATGCTGGGAAAGACTGAGGGCAGGAGATGAGTACCATTATACACACAGATATACACGCTCATTGGAAAAGATCCTGATGCTGGGAAAGACTGAAGGCAGGAGGAGAAGGGGACGACAGCGGATGAGATGGTTGGATGGCATCACCGACTAATGGACATGAGTTTGGACAAGCTATGAGAGTTGGTAAAGGTCAGAGGAGCCTGGTGTGCTGCAGTCCACAGAGGTACAAAGAGCTGGACACGACTGAGAGACTGGACAACATCGATCCAGATACGTGTGTGCACGCGCATATACGCATGTATAAATATCATGAACACGTTTAGAAAAACTATGGTGTCTTCTTTCAAAGTCAATACAGCACTTTGTTCCAAACCACACTCATGTCTTCACCTCCTATAATTTTCCTCCAGTCTTCAGCCATCCACAGTCTCCTCTCCACTTTTGTAGGTAGGTTTCATTCCAAAGATTGCATCACTTTAGAAGTTAAGATTTCCACCGTACCTGCTATGGAAAGTTGCCTCCATCGCTCCCAGCCATTTATTCTAGCACCTCCAATTCAGTAAACTGCACTCCTATCAAAACCTTTAACATACTGCTTTTATGACTTTCTCATTGTACCGCATGTCTTCCTGTGGCTCATACGCTCTTTATTGACCACCCTAAATTATTCACCTGCAAGCACCCTCAGCCCCTTCACCTCCCAACTTTTGATTGGTCACTTTAAAATATCCTAGATGTGGTTAACCCAAGTGCACACAGCCTCTAACCTCAACGTTACTGCAGGAAACAAAAACAAAAAACCAACTGGCTGACTCTCTTGGAAAATCCATGACCATAAATTTCTAAAGATCCAACAGTAATTTCTGGCCACCCCACCCCCTTCACCTGGGAGACTGCTTTCCTTCTGTGATAGAACTATTTCAAATCATTTTCTCTTTCTTGTGCATGAACTCTTCTTTGCCACTCACTTCTGCCCCACCCCCAAACTCTCAACCAAGGATCTGACTTCATATGCTCTTAAGAAAGACGAGGCAATTAGACAGGAACTGCCTCAATGTCCCATCACTAATCCACCAGCCAGCCTCTATCTCTACCCTCATTTTCTGTCTCCCGTTCTGCTTAGCTGGAATAATTTCACCGTTTCTATCAGAGCTGTGGTTACCACCTGTGTGGATCACACTCACTAGCGACTTCCACATACAAATCACTTTGACTCTTGTGCTTAGAAGCACAGGCTCAATCATATTTGCTCAAAGAATCTACCCTTTCTTTTAGTGACTTTACATATGAATTTTTATTTCAGTGTCTGTGTATATGGAGTATAGCAGAGTTAGTGAATTAAATGCAGTGGAAAGAGCAAGAATAAGAAAACACCCCTTATTGAAGACCAAGCTGGTAGTCTGCTGGTTTTTCCATCGTAGTACAGTCTTCAGGTTGGATCATGTTACTTGGTGACTATCCCAAGTCCTACCCCAGTCCCACTCTGATCCAAAACATTAAATGACTCTGCATCTGATTAAAAGCACGTTCCTGGTCTTGTTGTGATAACATCTGAATTGACCAGTTTGGTAGTTCACACAAAGATTCGATAAACTGAAAATTACAAGTGAAAGAGAAAGGTAACAAAACCTTTGTGAGGGCCGAACAACCTGGAGACAGCTACACCGACTCTCTGAAATCACAGTGAGCCACATCCCAGGGTAGTTTTAGAGTAATTGCCTAATAAATAGGTTAGGACACACGTATTTATCCTTCAGTTTCTGTCTACCGGCTCCAGCCAGTTCCCGTTCCTAAGTCGTCATAAACTCCTATAATTATTTCCTTTACAAACCAAAACCAGATGCAGTTGTTAAAGGTGAGATGTTACGCTGCCTTTGGTGGGCCAATTTTGTGGCTCTATACTATTATTTTGACACTTTATTTTACACCAGGTTAACGAGGAATGGTTAACATGTTGGCCACAGAGTCAGATTTTTAGATTTAAACAAGTTTCCTACATAATAGTTTTGTGCTTTCAGGCATTTCTCTTAAACTCTCCGTGTCTTAGTTCCCTCATCGGTGCTCCATTTTATGGCAAAGCCCAAAGACAAGAGCTAGCCCATGTGCACAGGACAGCCTGGGAAGCAGACAGAGGCTCAGGTGGCTGCTGTTACCTGGAACTCAGCCTCCAGTGGGGAGGGCTCACTGGGCGGGTCTCTTTTCTTCATGTTAGACAGGTACGGGTGTAGCTCAGACAGGCTCACTTCTGTCTCTCCAAACTGATTGTACTCCACCAAGGCCTGGTGAATCAAGATGTACTGTGCCTGCCATTTCAAGGAAGGACAGAGACAGTTAATTTATCATTTACAGTCCTATGAATCACATTTAAATAAAGTACACATCCCCCACATTTGGTTCATCTGGAGACAACGTATGGAGGAGAACGCTGGTATCTGCCACATTTAAATAATCTGGAAGTTGGCACTCATACTTCTCCGGGAAATGAGTAAATTCCATCTCGGATTATTCTGCCAGGAAAAATAAAATAGCTTCACAAATAGATTAGGCATCTTATAGCTTCTATTTTATTCCTAGCAGTTAAAAAACACTATCTGTTACTTCCTCCCGGGACTAATGTTGAGTTAGTAAGTTAAATTACTAAGATATAAAACTATAAAGTTCCACACTGTATCTGAGAGGGTAAAAAAGCAAGTTGATGTTCCATAGAACACATTTTTAAAAAGTTTTGTAGCATTTTTTAAAATAGAGATTATACGAAAGAATCTGCCTGATTTGTGGGAGACCCAGGTTCAATCCCTAGGCTGGGTAGATCCTGCAGAGAAGGGAATGGCTACCCACTCTAGTATTCTTGGGGCTTCCCTGGTGGCTTAGATGGTAAAGAATCTGTCTGCAATGCAGGAGACCCAGGTTCAATCACTGAGTTAGGAAGATCCCCTGGAGAAAGGAATGGCAACCCACTCCAGGATACTTGCCCAGAGAATCCCGTGGACAGCGGAGCCTGACAGGCTACAGTCCATGGGGTCACAAAGAGCTGGACACGACTGAGCAACTAACACACATACGAGAAAGCATAAAATACCAAACCCAGATTTAACTATTCTTAAACTTTTATCATATTTGAATTTACTGTTTTTAAACAAATGACATATTTCAAGATTCTTTAACACCACCTCTAGTTTGACTGTATCCTTCCATTCTATGTTATTTTTCCACAGGAAATAGTTCCTTTTTTTCTGGTGGACGATTCATGTTAAGACCCCTACGATAACACGTATGTATTTATAAACACCGTATTCCTGTGTCCTTTCTTAACAGCTGCATACATTGTGCTGTACATGTTTCATCTGGAGACTGTATCTGCTCACTGCTCTCACCTGAGCACCTGCCCACACTGAGAGCTACAGACCGGTTAACCTGCCAACTGCAGCGGAACACGGTGCCCAGAGTCCACCCGCCCACGTTCTGCTGGCCTATTCCCATGCTGTTATGCATTCAAAGGTTTGCATTTTTTGTTATCCCAGCAATGTCGGATCCAGTGAGCACTCGTGAATGTGTGTGTAGTCGTGCAGATTTGGAGATGCTTCTCTCGGGTACATACAGTGCGTGGGATTTCTGGGTCAAGTGCAGACAGTCTCATAACAATGTTTATCGATTACAATTACTGACTATGTCTATGTTCCGGGGATTTGTGTAAGTGCTTTACTTGGACGCCCTTTTGTGTCTTACCTCTAAGGTAAATACTCTTATCATCTCCATTTGGATGACTTCACTCAAGCACAAGAACTTTAAAAACTGGTAGAAGAGTGCGTGGTATTGAGAATAACTACCAGTATTTGAAACTCCTAAATCTAGTTGCAAAAACTAGACTCTTAACCGCTGTACTGTACTATTAGGTCTTCCTAGTTTTAATTTTATGAAATGCTGACAAACTTGGTTTTGGCATTTTTAATTGTTTCCCAACCTCGTATGTGTAAATGGTATTTCATTATTTTTTAACATATACTTTATAGTCATCCTTATTCCACAAGTGCTCTCAGCCACCAATGCAAAATGCGTCTAACTGTGACCGGTGCTTTAGTTTTCAGGAAACGGAAAGAAGCTGTTTGAGATTGAGAACAATTTGGATTTCCTTTAAGGTTACTACTCCCACCATGAAAGAAGGTTTAAGCCGGGAGCTGAGAGTGAGGACCGTGCCCGGGACATACCTCCACCTGCACCATCAGGCACCTCTGTCGCCGGAGCTTGACGACGTAGCCGTAGACGTCCACCTTGTTCTCCGCCTCCAGGCCTTCCAGCATGGCGTCGATGCCGATGTAGGTGCCTGTGCGCCCAACGCCAGCACTGGCAAAGCACACGAAGGCAGGATGATGCACAGAAAGGCCCAGAGCGCCGCCCACCTCCCTGCCCACCCCACCCCCAGGCTGATCCAGAGCCCCCGTTAGCGTGTCCTGAGCCACAGGGCAAATTCCCCGCCTATCTATTTGGCATATGGTAATGTAAGTTTCCACGTTACTCTTTCCTTATATCTCTCCCTCTCCTCCCCCTCCCCATGTCCATGAGTCTATTCTCTCTGTCTGTTTCTCCACTGTTGCCCTGTAAATAAATCCTCAGTACCACTTTTCTAGATTCCATATATATATGTGTTAGAATACGGTATTTGTGTTGAGGTTTGACAGAAAACAGCAAAATTCTGTAAATCAATCATCCTTCAATAAAAAAATGAATTAAAAAAAACCCACAAAGCCCAGAAGGGTTAAGCAGGGGAAACACTGCAACTTTCTTCTCACAGACTTTCTAGAAGCAACAGGTGCCGAAGGGGAGGGTGGCCCCGACAGCCGCACGGGCGCGGGTGTGAAAGCCCGGGTGCTGCCGGGGGCGGTCTTCACGCACCTGCAATGCACCACGATGGGGCCGCTGAAGAAGTTGCTGAAAGCGTTTACCCTCCTGCGCAGCTTGAGCAGCAGGTGAGGGTCTTCGGGGACCCCGTGGTCCGGCCAGCTGGTGAACTGAATGTGAGTTACTGCTCTTCCACTTGCCTTTTCTTTTCTCTAGTCAGGAGATAATATGTCTTTTAGTTGATACATATTTTTTAAACTATGGAAAGTAAATAGGTGGAAGGGAGGGCCACCACAAAACACTTCTCATGCAAGTTTTTTTTTTTTTTTCATTCATGATTGCATTTTCCTCTCCAATGAATAACTAGGAATTGAGACATCATGCAGGGATGGCATGCACTAACCGGTAAGCAATTACTTACCAGGAAGGTAAGTAACGTATGACCAGTGTGGCTGAAACTGCTAGGAACTTTCATGCTGCCAAGCCAAAAACAAACAGGAAAAACACAAGAACACCACACAAAACCGGGGGCTGGTGGATGGGACTGAAAAGAAATAAAGTAAAAGCTACTCTCACAATGGTTTGAAATACTTCTTCTTGGGTAGGCAGACAGGACTATCATCATAGGAAGAAAGTCTGATTAATTATTTGACTAATGCTGCATTTCTCATATTAGAAATGTCAGTTCAGACAGTAGAGAGAGAAGTGGGGAAAGTCAGCTCCAGATTACAGCTCGTGTTCGTCCCCATTTCAAGGCAAGCATTAGAAGACACATAATTCATAATGTCTAACCAAGTATGAAGAGGAACTACCAGCTTGGTGGGTGGTCATTTTCAGATCAGAAGTAACCGAGCTAATGAAGGGTAAGGTCAGACTAATCAACGTAACCAGATTGGAGTCGGCCTCTACACATCACCCCAGTCTATGACTGGTCCTGCCTGGCTCCAGTGTATCGTATATTCAGCCATGAACCACTGGTTTCACAGCCCTCCAAGGTCATAGTTGTTAGCTGTTCAGTTCAGTCGCTCAGTCGTGTCCGACTCTTTGCAACCCCATGAATTACAGCACCCCAGGCCTCCCTGTCCATCACCAACTCCCAGAGTTCACTCAAACTCAGGTCCATCGAGTCGGTGATGCCATCCAGCCATCTCATCCTCTGTCGTCCCCTTCTCCTCCTGCCCCCAATCCCTCCCAGCATCAGAGTCTTTTCCAATGAGTCAACTCTTCGCATGAGGTGGCCAAAGGACTGGAGTTTCTGCTTCAGCATCAGTCCTTCCAATGAACACCCCGGACTGATCTCCTTTAGAATGGACTGGTTGGATCTCCTTGCAGTCCAAGGGACTCTCAAGAGTCTTCTCCAACATCACAGTTCAAAAGCATCAATTCTTTGGAGCTCAGCTTTATTCACAGTCCAACACTCACATCCATACATGACCACTGGAAAAATCATAGCCTTGACTAGACAGACCTTTGTTGGCAAAGTAATGTCTCTACTTTTTAATATGCTGTCTAGGTTGGTCATAACTTTCCTCCCAAGGAGTAAGCATCTTTTAATTTCATGGCTGCAATCACCATCTGCAGTGATTTTGGAGCCCAAAAAAATAAAGTCTGACACTGTTTCCACTGTTTCCCCATCTATTTCCCATGAAGTGATGGGACCTGATGCCATGATCTTCATTTTCTGAATGTTGAGCTTTAAGCCA
>NW_011495075.1:3424614-3435711 GCF_000754665.1 Bison bison bison
TTCACTCTCCTCTTTCACTTTCATCAAGAGGCTTTTTAGTTCCTCTTCACTTTCTGCCATAAGTGTGGTGTCATCTGCATATCTGAGGTTATTGATATTTCTCCCGGCAATCTTGATTCCAGCTTGTGCTTCTTCCAGCCCAGTGTTTCTCATGATGTACTATGCACAGAAGTTAAATAAGCAGGGTGACAATATACAGCCTTGACATACTCCTTTTCCTATTTGGAACCAGTCCGTTGTTCCATGTCCAGTTCTAACTGTTGCTTCCTGACTTGCATATAGGTTTCTCGAGAGGAAGGTCAGGTGGTCTAGTATTCCCATCTCTTGAAGAATTTTCCACCGTTGATTGTGATCCACACAGTCAAAGGCTTTGGCATAGTCAATAAAGCAGCAATAGAGGTTTTTCTGGAACTCTCTTGCTTTTTCGATGATCCAGCAGATGGTGGCAATTTGACCTCCGGTTCCTCTGCCTTTTCTAACACCAGCTTGCACATCTGGAGGTTCATGGCTCACGTACTGCTGAAGCCTGGCTTGGAGGATTTTGAGCATTACCTTCCTAGTTGTTAGTGATGCCGGAAGAGTTTAGAAGGCCACAGGAGAAACAGCCAACTGGTATATTTTTTTCCCCTGCACAAAATGTATCTGGATCATATGGAAATACAATTCAGATTACTGAGAAAACTTCCAATAAATGGAATTGAGAGAAACTATCAAACTTATCTATGTGTGTATGTGTGTGTGTTAGTCACTCAGTCGTGTCTGACTCTTTGCGACCCCATGGACGGCAGCCTGCCAGGCTCCTCTGTCCATGGCATTTTCCAGGCAAGAATACTGGAGTGGGTTGCCATTCCCTTCTCCAGGGGACCTTCCCAACCCAGGGATTGAATCTCAGTATAAGGACCTCCATTTTTAATACCTTTATTAAGATATTTTCAAATTCCTTTAAAGAGTAAAAGTTTTAACTATATTCACAGAGTTGTGAAGTCATTACCACTAATTATAGGGTATTTTCATGACCCTCCAAAAAACCCCATACAGATTAGCAGTCAGCTTTATTCTTGCCTCACCCACCTCAGTACCAAACAATCACTAACCAACCTTCTGTCTCTGTAAGGGTGACTATTCTAGACTTTTCATATGAGCAGAATCATATAATAATATATGGGAAGACCACCATTTTAACAGGCCACACTGACAATTTTTTTTTCTGACCTAAACATTTTATCTCTCCTACAGAGTTAGAACTTGAGACTTCTTACGGTAGTCTCTATGCCATTGTATAAATATTCTTTCCATAATGGTAATAAACCTATTGAGACTAAGGACCATTTTTATCACTCATTCAATAATTCAGTCATTCATTTAACACAATTAATGAGCTCTTTCTACTTCAAGGGTCACAATGTTATAAATACTTTGAATGCGAGGTGGACAAAGATCATCTTCACTGTGACTTACTTGACCTTGGTGGCTTATTGTTTTAAGCAACTCTTCCCCCACATAGTACACTAAAAATAAAATTTCCAGGTATATTTCAATGTCTCACATTGACTATTCCATAGTCACATTTTAGACTAACAGTATGAAAATTAAAATTCTATCAAAACCAAACTCACGTTTCCAACAGTCAGCTTCTGAATGATGTAATCTGGGCATCTTTTGTGCTCGTTGATCTCCACAATCACATCTCCATAAACCCGGCTGCCCTCGTCCATTGACGGCCAGTACTCTGCACACTTGTTCTATGTTTAAAAAACCATCAAGCATTTAAGTTTTTAAATTAAATGAATTTGTTCATTAAACACTCTTTGTAAAACAAAACAAACAAGAAATGTGTTCCTTGAATGTCTCAAAACATGTTTCTATTCCATTTCACTGGGATGCTTGAAAAGTATTCCATTTCCCAAGAAGTGCCCAGAAGGATTTCCTTCATTCTACCCAGCAGATGATCTTCCCAGGCTTAGCTGCATATCAAATGGGGACGTGCTTGGTGGTGAGCAAGAAATTATGTGGTTGCATGTGGTTAATTTCAGGCTGGGGCATGCGGAGGTTTTCAGGCTTCCTAGAGTCACGTTACATAAATTACCATCTATCTGCCCAAGGTCAGCATGAAGGTCAATGTGTTTCAAGTAGTCACAAGTACTTGTGAAACCAGCTCACAGAAGTGTACTGAACTTAAGACTGTAATAAAATAGGAATCCCATAGGAGTCCAGCAATTAAGCAGAAACATTTAAATTTTATTCTTAAATACGTAGGTTTGTATGCTCAGTTGTGAAGTCGTGCCCGACTCTTTTGTGACCCCATGGGCTGCAATCCGCCAGGCTCCTCTGTCCATGGAATTTTCCAGGCAAGAATACTGGAGTGGGTCGCCATTTCCTTCTCCAGGGACATATATTTATATATGTACATATTTTATCCTTCTATAGGTATGAAAATTTAAATCAAATGTTCAAAGAGAACTGTCTGTTTTGTCATCAAGCACATACGGATGTGACTTTTTGAAATGCAATCCAGCCTCTCTCTTCCTAACATCCATCCTCCACCTTTGAGTCCTAGACCTTCACCCTGAGAGCCTTCTGGGTTCCTACCTTGTTCCCTTCCTCACATCGAGTGACCATGACAATAACCGTGGCTTTCTGCTCCCAGATCATCCTCCAGAAATCATCAACAGTCTCATCCCTGGGACCTAGGGGTCAAACAAATAAAAACTGGTAAGAAATATCCTTTTTAAAGTGCTAAAAAGCAATTTTTCAGAAAGAATATCCGACTACCAGAGCAATTACCTTGTGCTGCGATGTACTTCCTGGGCTCTTTGAAACCCTGTCCAGGACAGACAAGAAGAAATGTCATTTACCGAACGCTCAATTACTCATTTACATGAGAAAGTGTGAAGTGAGGAAGTTACTTCAAATCGGTCATTTCTTGGGTGTGTGTCTTCCTGAGCAGTTTCAAATTATAAGGATGAGTTTATTAACTCATGATCAGTCATTTAACTGTGCCAAACATATTAACATTTACAAACAATATCCATGACTTCATGTGTCTTTGTGATATACTCTAAACAAAGCTGAAAAGTATGTAGGTTTTAGCTCCATCTGCGACGGTGCAGCAATTTATAAGAGTAATCAGGCATTCCTACATTTTATATCCTCTCAAGCTTTAAAGCACTATCTGCCACAATTTAATCCTCCTCACCAGCCATAGCGGAGAAGGCAATGGCACCCCACTCCAGTCCTCTTGCCTGGAAAATCCCATGGACAGAGGAGCCTGGAAGGCTGCAGTCCGTGGGGTCGCTGAGGGTCGGACACGACTGAGCGACTTCACTTTCGCTTTCACTACCAGCCAGAGTAACTTTGGGGATTTTTACTCAATTTCTTTCAATAACTCATCCTGAGATTAGCCTCAAACTTCTACCTTTTATCTAGTGCTGGGATATACCACTAATGGCCTAGTATCAGCCACATCATGTGTTATCTATAGACGTGTGGCCATGGGCTTCAGAGCTGAGTAGCTGTGATAGAGGTGGTGTATCCTGTAAACCCCCCAAAGTTGCTACCTGGCCCCTTACAGAGAAGCCTGCCAATCTCTGCTTTCATAGAGAGACATTTTTTGCATCCGAGATATATACTTTAGGTAAATTAAACATCATACAAAACAGTGTGAATACCATGGTAACATTTTTGGATAAGTGGGGGTAACAAATATTGCTGTTTTCTGGTTTATGTATAAAGAAACTCTCAGTGGATAAAGAGGAACCATGATGTGATGGTTTAGTCACTAAGTCATGTCGTGACCCCACAGACTGTAGCCCGCCAGGCTCCTCTGTCCATGGGATTCTCCAGGCAAGAATACTGGAGTGGGTGGCCATTCCCTTCTCCAGAGGATCTTTCCAACCAGGGATAAATCCCAGGTCTCCTCTGTTGCAGGCAGATTCAAGAATAATCTATGATAAAAACTAAAGTTTAGTATTAACATATATACATTACTATATATACAACAGATAACCAATAAGGTCATGCTATATATTCTGTAATAGTTTCTCTATATTTTCATACTGCTTATTTTTTTTAATTTTGTGTGATGCATTACTTCATTAGCAATGGTAAAATAAATTATAATTTTATAATATTTTGGATAAATTAACCATGTACAATATCCTCAGACATTTACTAACTGAACAAGGGCAAAGTAACAAATTAACCAGTGCCTTCCAGTCCTCACGCCTATGCTGAGGTGCAAAGGCAGGGCTCTTATGAAAAATACACATATAGATAATTTAGGTAATACACAACACAGGACAGGCACCAGAGTATTTTAATTCTCATTATCATTTTTTGGGAGACAAAAATCCTGTATTACCTAGCAGTGATAGTAAATAATAAATAACTATCCTTGCAAATATTAGTGATGTTGTTGTTTATACCAGTGACATTGATGGGCTTTCTTCAAGTGATTTTAAATAATATTTCTAAAAACTTGCCATGAGTGGACATGTGTGTATGTATAACTGACTCACTTTGCTGAGCCCTGAGACTAACACAGCATTGTTGATCAACTACAATGCAATAAACTCTTTAAAAACATACAAATTGCCACGACAAAGATGGAGCTGAATAGAATGTATAGACACAAGAAAAATGAAAATGGTCAGTGACAGAATGGTGAAGCTGTAAAACCTGGCCATGAGGCATTTTTTACTCACATCAATATAGCTGGCATTTATATAGTTTGATCCTGCATCTCCGTTTATGTCAGAGAGCTCAACACGGTTGTAGTCATCTGCTCAATGCAAAGAAATATTAAATAAGTGAAACAATGAATAATCAAGTAGCCTAAATGTATGGGAATCCAATTCTCAATGAACAACTTACAAGGAAGGATATCAACATAGCGATTTTTGTTCTGGTTAAAGGATTTTCGAGCATCCTTGATGGAAAACTTGCTGAATACCCGTGGAATGCTCTGAAAGACACAAAGATCCTTTGGGTCAGAGCAGATTGTAGAAAAACCACTTCCCCTCACCACTTATCGTTCTGAACAAGTGGGACATCCTGGTGCGTGTTTCCTTTACCCTGTTGAACAAGCTGCATATGGTAATTGAAATGAACGTTGTTAGGAATTATGCAAAAAGTCCTCTTTAAGAAAATGAATGATGGACTACTTGGAGAATAAATCCCATGAGAGCAAATTTAGCAGTAATTGCTCTGCCACTTTCAAATTCATTGAAAAACACACCTGGATAATTATCTAGAGCACAAGGACACATCAGCCAAATGTGTTTCTGGACATGACTTTGTAACTAGTACTCATTCACTGAAGCAGCATTATCTTGAAATGTTCACTAGTGTTACGACTATGAATCTCTCTGCTGGTCTGCAAATACCTGGTAATAATAGCTGCTTTGACTCCGCTGCACTATTATGTGGGATAAACTATCAAGGCCAACAGCTACACAACACATTTAAGACGGATCATGTTGGTGACGAAGAGAACATTCTTGTCCTATGGCAAGAGGAGCACCCACCTGAAATTCAGCCAGGAAGAGCCTCCCCTCATCAGCCATCTTCCGCTTATAAGTCTCCAGCAAAACATCTGCATGAATGGGCTCCACGTTCATCAGCTGCTTCTCATCATCTTTAAACACATTAAAGGTTCACGGCTAGTATCACATCTCTCTTTCCCACGTTCATACACATTTCATTAGAAGCAAATCTTGGGTTAGGCCCTGAGCGTTTTTTCCTTCTCACACACAGTCCACCTGGAACATCTCACTCACATACTGAGATTCACCTGTAAACCTATGACATCTAAATTTAGGGCTCTAATACTCTTCTGGTCTTTTATGGATTAATCTTTCCCACTGACTCTCAGGTCTTCCACCCAGTTATTCCAGAAGGACCCCAAACTCAAGATGTTCAAAGTCATCTCCCCTTTATTCTAGCATCTCAAATCTCAGCAAACAGGACCACCATTCCCAAAGTCAGCTAACAAGCAAACTTCCAAGTGACCCACGATTTCTCCCTCTGTCCTTACATCCAACAGGTCACCGTGTACCTCCCCTTCTGCCCATGACCATGGGATCCCTCCTCATGGGACCCCTCATCCACATGATGACCCCTCTCCCTGCCTCCAGTCTGTACCCACCCTGACTGACTTTTTAAACTCCACAAATTCATCTTCTGATCCACAAATATGAGCGTGCAACTCTGCTTGCTGACCAAAAAAGCTCACACTACTGTTTGTGCTCCACAGTCTACAGGTTAAAGTTTCGATGTTTAATGTGATACACGAGCACTTTTTGTAATTTCACATGACTCATCTCAACCACAGTTTCCTATACTCTTGTTCTATATCTTAGGCACGAATATTCGCCAAGTACATCACAGAGGTTCTCCCCATGCCTCCATTCACACTGTTCTCTCTGCAGAGAATGCCCCTCCTCACTGTCTATCTGCACTAACAGATTTCAGGCCAAGTATCACCACTACAAGGAGATCTAGGGCTACATTTCTTTGTTCCATTATATGCATTTCCAGTGGTCATGTATGGATGTCAGAGTTCGACTGTGAAGAAAGCTGAGTGCCAAAGATTTGATGCTTTTGAACTGTGGTGCTGGAAAAGACTCTTGAGAGTCCCTTGGACTGCAAGGAAATCCAACCAGTCCATTCTGAAGATCAGCCCTGGGATTTCTTTGGAAGGAATGATGCTAAAGCTGAAACTCCAGTACTTTGGCCACCTCATGGGAAGAGCTGACTCATTGGAAAAGACTCTGATGCTGGGAGGGATTGGGGGTAGGAGGAGAAGGGGACGACAGAGGATGAGATGGCTGAATGGCATCACCGACTCGATGGACGTGAATCTGAATGAACTCTGGGAGTTGGTGATGGACAGGGAGGCCTGGCGTGCTGTGATTCATGGGGTCGCAAAGAGTAGGACACGACTGAGACTGAACTGAACTGAACTATACTTTCTTATATTGTATTTTTAAATTTCATCTATTTTAAGTTATTGTGAAATATTGTAAACATATAAATAAGAGAATTTGATGACTACCCTGATACCCGGGACTCATCTTAATGTGATAATCTCTATACTTGACTGTAAACAGACTGCGTTCATTTTTTATGCCACCAGAGTATGAAACTCATTATATACGAGAGTTGCAAAATAACTTACTAAAGAACAAAATATATTAAAGAGCTATAACTGCATATGGACACTGACAAACAACAGTTTCAGAATCTTAAGAGAATATAAGCTGCCACACGTGTTGAAAGTTATGCTCCTGCTCCTATCCGTGTACATCCAGCAGCATCTCTTTCAGTATCCACGTCAATGTCCCCTATTTATTAGATGAAAAAAAACGTTCACTAGGGTTACATTTAGCTTTTTGACTGTGGAAATCTTCTATCCAATCACAACCATCAAACGGTCCAGGCACACTTGTTCCTTTGGGTGGTTAGAGCTCCCCGGCATTCATTCGTTCTGACCTAGGGCCACCTCGGAGGTTTTATGGGATTTGGGTAAGTTCTAACCACTCCAAGGGGCAATCTGTGGCAACTCTGAGATAAATGCTCCTTGACCCTTTCCAAGACAAGTTAAAACCAAAGAGAGGAGTGCTGAAATGTTTCCGATCTTGAGTATGCAAAACCAAATCATTTTCTTTATTAAAAACACAGTTTCAACTTCTTGAACCCCATCCCCATTTTACTGGATCAAAAAACACATTTTTAAAGAGAATTGAAAAAAGTACACTAAAAGTTGAAAAAAAAGGAGAGAGAGAAAAGATGAAATATGCTTTCATTTCCAAAGTCAGGGTGCAATCTTTTGTCATGCCTGTCAATGTGCCTTTAGTGGGAACAGCCCCCGGCCCACCCTTGCAGGGACGTGGACACTTGCCACCTCCCTGCCCGTGTGACCTTCCATCTGCTCTTCCGTCACTCTCCTTTGTTGGTCTAATGATTCCCCACCACCTTAGAAGACCCAGCTTCTTGCCTTCTGCGTAGACAGCTTGCTATCTTCCGTCTTTCTACAGCATCACATGTACCCCACCTACGGCACCTAAAACTCTGTCACAGTCGTCTGCGTCTGTCTTCCTCTCAGTTCAATTCAATTC
Source organism: Bison bison bison (assembly GCF_000754665.1). Taxonomy (NCBI): domain Eukaryota; kingdom Metazoa; phylum Chordata; class Mammalia; order Artiodactyla; family Bovidae; genus Bison; species Bison bison. The sequence goes on from NW_011495075.1 coordinate 3,432,732, forward strand.
AGTCGCTCAGTCGTGTCCGACTCTTTGCGACCCCATGAATCGCAGCACACCAGGCCTCCCTGTCCATCACCAACTCCCGGAGTTCACTCAGACTCACGTCCATCGAGTCAGTGATGCCATCCAGCCATCTCATCCTCTGTCGTCCCCTTCTCCTCCTGCCCCCAATCCCTCCCAGCATCAGAGTCTTTTCCAATGAGTCAACTCTTCGCATGAGGTGGCCAAAGTACTGGAGTTTCAGCTTTAGCATCATTCCTTCCAAAGAAATCCCAGGGCTGATCTCCTTCAGAATGGACTGGTTGGATCCTCCAGTTGGATCCTCCAACTCTCCAAGGGACTCTCAAGAGTATTCTCCAACACCACAGCTCAAAAGCATCTAGACCCTAAAATTTTAAATGCAGAGTCTGTGACCTGTGACTGCCATAGTTTCAGGCACACTCTGAGAAGGTACAGATCCTTGCTGGTTAAATAAACACATCAATGAATTTAAATTTTATCACAGAGGAAGTCCAGGTTAGATTTAAAAAATGTTGAATTATTATATAAAACAAGGGAGATATTTGCCAGTTAAAAAAATGGCACACTTACCCCTTTCAACGAGTTCCTGCTGCTCATCTAAATTGCTGTAAAGATAAGAAATGTAAGTTTGCATACTCTTAAGAAACAGAATTCAGTTGGCAAGTGATTTTAATGAATGTCTTGAGGGAAGGAGGAAGTAGAGATGGGGAGGATGAAAGGGAAGAGGGGAGGGGGTAAGAAGGCATAAAGGGGGGTAAGGGGAAGAAAGGTGGGGAGGGGAACCAACCATGGGAGGTTGGTCAGTCTCAGAGAAGTGACCGCATTTTTTAAGTTTGGAACTTCTTGATTTTCATAAAGTGTAGTTGTTCCTGGCCAGAGGAATGTATATACTTCGCAATATATTTCTCTCCATTGTCACTTCCAGATACCTATGACCCACTTTGTACAAAAAGAACAGGCACATTCTTTTCATTGGTTATTACTGAAGGAAATCTATCCCATTATTAGTGAACATAGAAAAAATAACATTGAATATAAACCAATAAGACAATAGGAAAGTCTTTCATCAAAAAGTTAGTGATGTCCTAGACTTCTTACTGTTATCTCTGCTGCTGCTGCTGCTGCTGCGTCACTTCAGTCATGTCCGACTCTGTGTGACCCCAGAGACAGCAGCCCACCGGTCTCCCCCGGCCCTGGGATTCTCCAGGCAAGAACACTGGAGTGGGTTGCCATTTCCTTCTCCATCTCTGAATTCCACTTAATTGGTTCCAAGTTGGCCTCATAAATGGGACTTTCATCATTATAACTATTATTATTATCTTTTCATTTTGAAATCAACTCTTACCTGGATCTTTTCTTATGCAGATCATAGATTTTATAGAGAACAATGAGCAGGGCTATTGATGTCACAATAATCAGAAATACCAAAAATATGATGAGTGCTTTAGCATTATCTAGAAATGAAAAAGAACACAGGAAGAGAGCTTACTATGTCAAATACGTTGCTGGATTCTTTGAGAAATCACTTTTAAAGTACTTACATTTTAACACTTTCATTTCTTTTGAAGTTTTAAAAATATATAATTTTTAGAATGAGACCAAAGACAGGATGTTTCTGATTTTGTAAAGTCTTGCCCATATCTTGCCCATTTATTGGTTCTGAACCAATAAAATATTTCATATTTTAAGAACTAATAGAGTATAGAAGAGCAATTCTCTACCTTTCTACTAAATAATGTCCATTTATGAGACACTATCATTTAGATTTAATTATCTTTCTTTTGGTCACTCCATTAGAAAGGGATCAAATAGGTAATCTAGTTATGATTCTCAGAGATAACCTCCTATAGTTTCTGTGCAGAACTAGCTAGCTTCTTAAGGGGGTCAGAAAGGTCACTGCCCTACATGAGATAAACCTGCTTACTGAGGTATAAAATCAATTAACCACAAAACAAAATTATTTTATTCTACACTTGATATTAGACTTATCCTGACATGAATTTTCACAAAGGTTTAATGTGAAATCACATGCTTTCTTGGAGAAAGGGCAGAGAAAAGAGAGCTTATTGGAAATATCTCTTGTGCTGAACAAGCAGGTAATGCTGTTCGTCTACAGTGAAAGTCCGGTGAAATAATGCGGAGACATCAGGGTCTCAGTGCTGGATACAGACTTCTTGGGTTCCCAGCTTAGATCCACCACGTCCTGATTGGGACCTTGGCCACCACCCTGATTATCTTTGTATCTCCATCCCTAATTAGTAAACTGAGGCTAAGTTTGATCCACAGGAGACATTTAGCGTAGTGTCGGGACATAGTACTAATTATTCACTAGTCACCCAAATATTTTGGGTCTTAGTGTGTGTCACTGATTTAAGTATTTAAGATGTCTCAGAGAACGAGACAGACAAAGATCCTTGTACTCATGGGACTGACATTCTGGGAGGAAAGACAGTTAACAATATATACTGTAAACAAGAGAACAGTGAAATAGGTTGAAAGATGATGAAGACTGGAGCATTGGCTGCATGGCACTGAACAACCGTGAGGAGATACCCTACATCCAAGGGCAGAGAAGCCCCAGCAAGATGGTAGGAGGGGCAAAATCGCGTTTAGAATCAAACCCCATTCCCACCACTGATGCTGGGAGGGCTCAAACAAACCTTGTGAACACCAGGACTCAGAGACCCCACAGAGACTGAGACAGAGCTGTGTTTGAACACCTCCTAGGAGGGATGGATCAGCAGTGGGCTGCTGCAGGGGCAGGGGCCCTGGGTGCAGCAGGCCTGGGTATGGCATAAGCCCTCTTGGAGGAGGTAGCCATTACCGACCATAGAGCCTCCAGACCATACACAGGACCGGGGAAACAGACTCTCAGCTCAGTTCAGTTCAGTCGCTCAGTCATGTCCGACTCTTTGCGACCCCATGACGGCAGCCCACCAGGCTCCCCTGTCCATCACCAACTCCC
>NW_011495075.1:3436013-3436438 GCF_000754665.1 Bison bison bison
CAAAAGCATCAATTCTTCGGTGCTCAGCTTTCTTCACAGTCCAACTCTCATATCCATACATGACCACTGGAAAAACCATAGCCTTGACTAGATGGACATTTGTTAGCAAAGTAATGTCTCTGCTTTTGAATAGGCTATCTAGGTTGGTTCCTCCCAAGGAGTAAGCATCTTTTAATTTCATGGCTGCAGTCACCATCTGCAGTGATTTTGGAGCCCCCCAAAATAAGTCTGCCACTGTTTCCACTGTCTGCCCATCTATTTCCCATGAAGTGATGGGACCAGATGCCATGATCAGAGTTTTCTGAATGTTGAGCTTTAAGCCAACTTTTTCACTCTCCTCTTTCACTTTCATCAAGAGGCTTTTGAGTTCCTCTTCACTTTCTGCCTTAAGGGTGGTGTCATCTGCATATCTGAGGTTATTGATA
>NW_011495075.1:3437322-3440445 GCF_000754665.1 Bison bison bison
GTTAGATCCATACCATTTCTGCCTTTAATGAGCCCATCTTTGCATGAAATGTTCCCTTGGTGTCTCTAATTTTCTTGAAGAGATCTCTAGTCCTTCCCATTCTGTTGTTTTCCTCTACTTCTTTGCACTGATTGCTGAGGAAGGCTTTCTTATCTCTCCTTGCTATTCTTTGGAACTCTACATTCAGATGCTTATATCTTTCCTTTTCTCCTTTGCTTTTTGCTTCTCTTCTTTTCACAACTATTTGTAAGGCCTCCTCAAACAGCCATTTTGCTTTTTTGCATTTCTTTTCCACGGGGATGGTCTTGATCCCTGTCTCCTGTACAATGTCATGAACCTCCATCCATAGTTCATCAGGCACTCTGTCTATCAGATCTTGTCCCTTAAATCTATTTCTCACTTCCACTGTATAATCATAAGGGATTTGATTTAGGTCATACCTGAATGGTCTAGTGGTTTTCCCTACTTTCTTCAATTTAAGTCTGAATTTGGCAACAAGAAGTTCATGATCTGAGCCATAGTCAGCTCCCGGTCTTGTTTTTGCAGACTGTATAGAGCTTCTCCATCTTTGGCTACAAAGAATATAATCAATCTGATTTTGATGTTGACTTCCCTGGTGGCTCAGACAGTAAACAGACTCTGGGAGGGCACAAACAGAACCTTCTGCACATCAGGACCCAGGAGAAAGGAGCAGAGACCCCACAAGAGACTGACCCAAACTTGCCTGTGAGTGTTCAGGAGTCACCAGCAGAGGCGTGGGTTGCCGGTGGCCTGCTGCAAGGGTTGGGGGCACTGAATGTAGCAGTGCATGCATGGGACTTTTGGAAGGAGGTTGCCATTGTCTTCATTACCTCCACCATAGTTAGTTCAGTTCAGCTCAGTTCAGTCGCTCAGTCGTGTCCAACTCTTTGCGACCCCATGAATCACAGCATGCCAGGCCTCACTGTCCATCAGCAACTCCCGGAGTTCACTCAGACTCACATCCATCGAGTCAGTGATGCCATCCAGCCATCTCTTCCTCTGTCGTCCCCTTCTCCTCCTGCCCCCAATCCCTCCCAGCATCAGAGTCTTTTCCAATGAGTCAACTCTTCGCATGAGGTGGCCAAAGTACTGGAGTTTCAGCTTTAGCATCATTCCTTCCAAAGAAATCCCAGGGCTGATCTCCTTTAGAATGGACTGGTTGGATCTCCTTGCAGTTCAAGGGATTCTCAAGAGTCTTCTCCAACACCACAGTTCAAAAGCATCAATTCTTCAGCGCTCAGCCTTCTTCACAGTCCAACTCTCACATCCATACATGACTACAGGATCCATACATAAGTCCCAGGTAAATAACAGAGGGAACACAGTCCCACCCATCAACAGAAAATTGGATTAAAGATTTACTGAGCATGGTCCAACCTATCACAACAAGATCCAGTTTCCCCCTCAGTCAGTCTGTCCACCAGGAAGCTCCAATAAGCCTCTTATCCTTCTCCATCAAAGGGCAGACTGAAAACCACAGTCACAGAAAACTAACCAATCTGATCACATGAGCCTTGTCTAACTCAATGAAACTATGAGTCATGCCGTGTAGGGCCACCCAAGACAGATGGGTCATGGTGGAGAGTTCTGACAAAACGTGGTCCACTGGAGAAGGGAATGGCAAACCACTTCAGCATTCTTGCCTTGAGAACCCCATGAACAGTGTGAAAAGGCAAAAAGATAAGACACTGAAAGATGAACTCCCCAGGTAGGTAGGTGCCCAATATGCTACTGGAGATCAGTAGAGAAATAACTCCAGAAAGAATGAAGGGATGGAGCCAAAGCAAAACCAATGCCCAGCTGCGGATGTGACTGGTGATCGAAGTTTGAAGCTGTAAAGAGCAATACTGCATAGGAACCTGGAATGTCAGGTCCATGAATCAAGGCAAATTGGAAGTGGTCAAACAGGAGATGGCAAGAGTGAACATTGACATTCTAGGAATCAGTGAACTAAAATGGACTGGAATGGATGAATTTAACTCAGATGACCATTATATCTACTACTGTGGGCAAGAATCCCTTAGAAGAAATGGAGTAGCTATCAAAAGAGTAGTCAACAAAAGAGTCCAAAACGCAATACTTGGATGCAGTCTCAAAAATGACAGTGATCTCTGTTCATTTCCAAGGCAAACTATTCAATATCACAGTAATCCAAGCCTATGCCCCAACCAGTAATGCTGAAGAAGCTGAAGTTGAACGGTTCTATGAAGACCTACAAGAACTTGTAGAACTAACACCCCCAAAAGATGTCCTTTTCATTATAGGGGACTGGAATGCAAAAGTAGGAAGTCAAGAAATACCTGGAGTAACAGGCAAATTTGGCCTTGGAATACGGAATGAAGTAGGGCAAAGACTAATAGAGTTCTGACAAGAGAATGCACTGGTCATAGCAAACATCTTCTTCCAACAACCCTAGAGAAGACTCTACACATGGACATCACCAGATGGTCAATACTGAAATCAGATTGATTATATATTCTTTGCAGCCAAAGATGGAGAAGCTCTATATAGTCAGCCAAAACAAGACCAGGAGCTGACTGTGATTCAGATCATGAATTCCTTGTTGCCAAATTCGGACTTAAACTGAAGAAAGTAGGGAAAACCACTAGACCCTTCAGGTATGACCTAAATCAAATCTCTTACGATTATACAGTGGAAGTGACAAATAGATTCAAGGGATTATATATGATAGACAGAGTGCCTGAAGAACTATGGATGGAGGTTCATGACACTGTACAAGAGGCAGGGATCAAGACCATCCCCAAGAAAAAGAAATGCAAAAAGGCAAAATGCTTGTCTGAGGAGGGCTTACAAATAGCTGTGAAAAGAAGTGAAAAGCAAAGGAGAAAAAGAAAGATACACTCATTTGAATGCAGAGTTCCAAAAAATAGCAAGGAGAGATAAGAAATCCTTCCTCAGTGATCAATGCAAAGAAATAGAGGAAAACAATGGAATTGGAAAGGCTAGAGATCTCTTCAAGAAAATTAGAGATATCAAGGGGCCATTTCATGCAAAGATGGGCTCATTAAAGGACAGAAATGGTATGGACCTAACAGAAGCAGAAGATATTAAGAAGAGGTGGCAAGAACACACAGAACTATA
>NW_011495075.1:3442354-3476232 GCF_000754665.1 Bison bison bison
GTCCTGAATATTCATTGGAAGGACTGATGCTGAAGCTGAAACTCCAATCCTTTGGCCACCTGATGCGAAGAACTGACTCACTGGAAAAGACCCTGATGCTGGGAAAGATTGAAGGCAGAAGGAGAAGAGGGTGACAGAGGATGAGATGGTTGGATGGCATCACCAACTCAATGGACATGAGTTTGAGCAAGCTCTGGGAGTTGGTGATGGACAGGGAGGCCCGGCGTGCTGCAGTCCATGGGGTCAAAAGAGCCAGACACGACTAGGTGACTGAACTGAACTGAACTGAGAAGATGAGGAGTTAGCTGGACAGGTATCTGGGGGATGCTTGTTCAGGCACAGGTGGGATTAGGTGAGAGCCTCGAGGCAGAACACACCTAGCATCCAAGGAGCAGCAGGAATCCCCTGAGGCTAGAGTGGGGGAGAGGGATGGGCATCAGGAGATGCCAGCTGAGAATGTGGCTGGGAGTCAGCAGAGGGCAAGGGTAAGATTGGAGGGGCTTGTGAAGCATTTAAGGTCATACTGGTGTGTGTGTGTGTGTATGTGTGTGTGTGTTTGCTTGTTTGCTGTTTTGCTGCACTGCTACATTTGTAAGATCTTAGCTCCCCAGTCAGGGTTGGAACCTACACCCTCCAGAGAGAGCACAGAGCGCGAGCCACTGGGCCTCCAGGCTATGCCCGCTTACCTTGGTGTTTGAGTTAAATCTGTACCACCTGCAGGATTTTGAGTAGAGGAGTAATAAACTGTGACTTGGGCATTATACAGGTTTTTATAACCCCCTTGTTGAAAGTGCTATCATCCAGGCAAAATACGACAGTGCCTCAGATGAGGCCGGCAGCGCAGGTGTTAGGAGAAAGAAGTCATACAGCGCCATCAGTGAAGACCACGAAGGCTGTGCGGAGGCGCCCTCAGGGAAACAGAAGCTCAGTTTGGGATCTGAGAGTCTGAAAGGAAAGGTAGACAACCCAAGTGGAGGTGCCAAGTAGGAAGCTGGCTAGAAAGGATCTGAGACTGGACAGAGGGTCTCCAACATACAGCTGTTGCTTAAAGCTGTGAAGACTGAATGATTAACCCGGAAATTAAAAGTGGATAGAAGTCCCAAGACTCAGTCCTGAGACACGCAGGGTTAAAAAGTAGGAGGAAAAGATGCAGCCAGCAAAGGGACTCTCAAGTGAAGCAGGATGAAAGGAGCTTTGCTGTTGACAGGTGTGCGGGTGAAGAACTAGGCTGGCAGCTGAAGAAGAAACAGGGTCAGAAGAGATACTGCGGTTGCTCCTGCTCGTTTGCTTTTAAAAACTGCATGCCGATGAGACCCACCCAGCAGAGGAGGGAAACGACGACCCAGGGAAAAAGAAGAAAGCTGTTAGTCATGGACATTGGTTCCAGGACCAAGGGATTCCAGAGTAATGGCAAGAGAGAGATTATGGTGATGGATTACAAATTGACGTTGTGCATGGTGGGAGCCCTAAAGGAAATCAGTCCTGAATATTCATTGGAAGGACTGATGCTGAAGCTGAAACTCCAATCCTTTGGCCACCTGATGCGAAGAACTGACTCACTGGAAAAGACCCTGATGCTGGGAAAGACTGAAGGCAGGAGAAGCGGATGACAGAGGAGGAGATGGCTGGATGGCATCACGGACTCGGTGGACATGAGTTTGAGCAAGCTCTGGGAGTTGGTGATGGACAGGGAAGCTTGGCGTGCTGCAGTCCATGGGGTCACAAAGAGTTAGATGCAACTGAGGGACTGAACTGAACTGATGGTGGGAGTGGAGGACCTTTACCTACATCAGGGTTCACTACCGTTGCTATGGTCACTGTGCTTCATGAAGATGGGCAGAGACCTAGCGTTATTCTCTTGTAGGTGAGGAAACAAATTCAACCCTCCTAAATCATGTTTCTAAGGCAATACAGAAATTATACATTTGAGGTGGGGGTGGGCTGAGAAGCCTGGATGCTTTGAAGGAGATGGGTGGTGAGGAGAATTTCCAGATGGTGCCAAGGTTTCCAGGTCTTGATTATCTCATCAACCACTAATGTAGGCACCACGGCAAAGAAACTGCAGAGCGAACTCCAGCCTCAAGTCAGCAGGGACTTTCCCGCTGGAAGATCCCGAGACTGTTCTGGGTGAGCATGACCTAACCACGAGTCCTTTAAAAAAGCTGAAGTCAGTGATTTGAGGTACTGGAAGGACTCCCCAGGCTGTCTGGAGCAGGTCAGGTGGAAAGAACACGAGGGGCTTCTGGGAGCTGACTGCAAGCCGTGGCCCCGGGACCCCAAAGAAATCAGGTCAGCGGTCCCAGCACAGCAAGAAACAGGACTCCGCCAACCTGGATCAACCCTGGAAGCATTTGTATGCATATTCTCCAGATAAAAACTCATCCTGGCCGACATCTAGGTTTCAGAAGACCCAGTCACATGGAGCCGGAACTCTGACTATGGAATTGTGAGTTAATAAATCAACGGGTGTGGTGTGAAGCCGCTGGTTTAACCCGTTGGACAGCAAGACAAAACGAATACACAGCCACCTGTCCTGTGTGCTTTCGGCTGGAGACAGTCCGTGGGGTTGAGGGCAACGACCGGTCTCCTCCCCTGCCCTGCTCCCCTCCTCTGCCCGTGGCTGGCCCTGGCTAACTCTTGAGCAGACTTCTTTTCTCTCCCTTGCTGTTAAGTGTGTCCAGGTAACTGAGATAAGGGTAGCAGGCATATCAATCACAGCTGGGTGTGGTATTTTCCACCCCATGAAAGACCCTCCATTCCCTTCTCCAGAGTGCTGGCTGGAGCTTGGTTGTCATCCCAAATTCAGGAGCCACCTCTGGAGAGGGAAGCCCCTGGGTCCGTGTGGAGCTTTGAATGAGTGTGTGGAGCAGGACTCTGCCCTCGACAAGGACATAAACATCCCCAGTTGGAGGAGAAACGGACCTAGAGCCCATCAGACAGAGTAAAGTAAGTCAGAAAGAGGAAAACAAATACTGCGTATTAATGTCAGGATGTGGAATCTAGAGAAAGGGTACAGACGAACCTCTTCGCAGGGCAGGAGTGCAGATGCAGATGCAGAGGGCAGGCGGGCGGGCACCAGGGAGGGGGACGAGCTGAGGGCCGAGCACTGAGACACGCACGCTACCGCGGGGAGCCGCTGTCCGCGGGAGTTGGGGCTGGACAGCGAAGCCTGCCCAGCTCAGCTCAGCTCAGCTCAGTGCTCTGCGGCGCCCCAGAGGGTGGGCTGAGGGGTGCAGGCCCAAGAGGAAGGAGACACACGTATGCACGTAGCTAAGTCACTCCACCGTACAGCAGAAACCAACCCAGCAACTGTGAGGCAACTATACTCCAGTTTTTAAAAATGATTAAGAAAATAAGCAGTGTCTACTCAGTTACGCCACAACGATTTGGGGATCTGTCTCTTACGGCATCCACCACTGTCTTAACTGATCAGTACCCCTCACTCATCCCACACTGACCGAGCAAATGCTATGCTTCCTACAACCACGACGGTCTCTGGGGATAGGACAGAAAACACGGCATAAAAGGCACCAGTTCGGAGGGAATCTTCCTTCTCTCTGGGGGGAAACGAACGCTAGACAGGTAAATAAGCCAATAAAATGATTATATGCTTTCCTTGGATTTAAGGGGGAAAAGGTAGAGAAGTGTGAAAATAAGAGAAACCTATTTTCTACATGATCCGTGGAAGATTTCCTGAGCATGAGACATTTCTTTCACAGCCGGAAGCATGGAGTGACTCAGCCAGGCCACGGGCTGCCCAAACTGCGTGTCTGGAGACAATGGATGATGCTGGAGAAAATAAATCAGTAACAACACAGGGAATCTCCGCGGCCCACACGGCCCCTTAAGGACGACGGAACTTCTAATCACCGTCTCCCGTGTGTCACTGTAACTAGGATAAAATTGCCAATGAGAACTAAACCCTCAAGGAAACCCTCTCACAAAAGATGGATGCCAAAATAATACATCAACTTTTGACTGCAAAATGTGACTCAGACAAACTCCAAAAGGCCAGCAAAAAGAAAGTGAACCAAAGAAAATTTTCCACAGATAGTAGTCTCCAGGTCACAAAGGCCAGTAGCATCCAGGAAAATAAGTGCGAAAGACCCGCAGACGACCAAGAATAAAGAGGAGAGCCGAAGCGTTCCCGGAAGAAAATAAAACAAGGGGGCACAGGGAAAGAAAAAGAAGCCGGGAAGTCACACGGGGCACAGTGGAACAACAGACATACTTCGAAAGAATTCTTCTACAGAGCTCGCATGGATTTATTTATTTGCCACACCATGCAGCATGTAGAATCTTAGCTCCCTGGGCAAGGACTGAACCCACAACACCCTGCAAGAAGCTGAAGACTCAGCCACTGGACCACCAGGGATGTCCGCGGAAAGATGTTCAAAGTCTAGATCCTTAAGCTTAGACTCCATCCCAGGGTAACATACTGATCAAGTGCCATCATAAAGATATCTTAATGCATGCAAAATTGGAATATTTCCTTTTTACAGTACCAGATTAAAAAAAAACGTAAAGTTTAAAAAATACATGAGATTCAAATGCAGTGATTCTAAAACAGGAAACCGATGGAGGGAAATTTTATAATGGCATCGGGGCTGTACCCTTTGAGAGCTTCAGAAGAAAAGGGCCTAAACGTTGTCAAAATACAGGTGGTAGAGTGTGATGCCAGAAAAACTGAGTAAAATACATTTTGAGTAGCTGTGCTTCTGCAATTCACAACTCAAGAGCCAACCCACCCTTGAGTAGATGTCACTATTAAAAGGGGACAACATGATTTATCTCTTAGGAGAATCTGTTGCTAGAAAGAGGTGATACTTTTTCTGCCTTATGGAGAAAAGGAGGATGGGGTAACCCTATATCTCCACTGAAGGTAAAATACGATAAAGATGGACTAGCAGCTGTGTTACTTGACGACACGGCGGGCGTCAACACAATCCCTGAGTGCTACATGGCGTCTGGGCCAGGACGGCTGTGGATGAAGCACCGTCCTGGTGAGAAGTGCTGACCTTGGCTTCCTTGAGTGCGTGCACCCAGCGCACGTCATGTTACTGGGCTCACCCCTGTCGACACCGTTGGCAGCTGTGCCCACGGAACTGCTACATGATGTATCAGTTCCTTTCTTGACGTGGAGCTTCTAAGCTGGGATGCTCTGCCACACGTGGCCTCATTCTTCTCAGTGGAGTCCAGAGGGTCGAATTGTTCATGGTCCTCGGACTGCGGTGGGCAATGCTACCAGGAAGTCCTTGGCCAGATGCCACTTCTGATTGTGTTTCCTGCTCCGTGTTTCTCTGAGTGAAGTGGTGCCAAGCTGGGCTTAAAGATGGGTGTGTGAAATATCCAGTGGACTCTATGACCCCCAAGAGTAAGTGCTGCCACTATGAACTGTTCACATAATCAGAAAAACTCAATGAAGCTGTTGGTAGTGTAATAAAAGTGCATGGAAATAAAGTTCAAGAGAGCTGGCTGAATGTGTATGGATTTCACGTCAGAAGCCTTCATTTAAAATATCTGAGCAGAAAGAACTAAAACTTTTTATGGAACCTAGTCAAGCAAGTTTGGAAAATAAGATGCTTTTATACATTCCCTCTTTGGAAAGACCTGGGGAAATAAAGCACTACTGAATGTGCACGTGCTTATGAGCACTGGTGAGGTGCCATCTGAAGGGACTTCCCTGGTGGTCCAGTGTTTAAGACTTTGCCTTCCAATGCAGGGACCGCAGGTTCGACACCTGGTCAGGCAATCAAGATCCCACATGCCTCACGGCCAAAATAACCGAAACATAAAATGGAAGCAATATTGTCACAAACCCAATAAAGGCTTTAAAAATGGTCTACATCAAACAAATCTTAAAAAAATAAAAATAAAAACCAGCTATGCTTGGTAACACCGCACTTGGAGGTCTGAATTTAACTTAATTTACAAAGCTAACAAGCAGAGAAAACTTAAACAGTGCTAGGTCTTCTTCCTCCACAGGCTCAGACCAATAAGCAACTCTCGAAAGAGCAGCAGATGATATTGTTTTTAGACATGGAGGAAACTATAAGAAGAACTGAAAACAGAAATAGTGAAAAGTGGGTGTTCTGGTGAGCAGAACGAGCAGAGGGCAGTGGTGGCATCCAGCTGTTATCCTCACTGTTGCAATGACGTTTAATCCAGCTGTTCTCACTGTTACAATGACGTTTAATTTCAGTGATTTTTCCTACACACAGCTCTATTTTGATTAAAGCATTTTTGCATGCGTACTCCGTCACGTCAGACTTTTTGTGATCCCATGGACTGTAGCCCACCAGGCTCCTCTCTGCAGCCAAGAATACTAGAGTGGGTTACCGTTTGCCTCTCCAGGGATCAAACCCAGGTCTCGTGCATTGGCAGGTGGATTCTTTACCACTGAGCCACTGGGGAAGCTTTTAGGGACTGTTTATCCTAGCTTAGTTGGGTAAATCAGCATAGATTTGTAAGAACACCTGCTTCTGCCAAGCATACAGTTGAGGGACAGGAAAAAAAAAAGAAGAGTACTGGCTTCTGCAGCACATACACTAAGACTGAAACAGTAGAGAGAATTTTAGTGCCACTCCTGCATAAGGATGACACACAAATTCATGAAGCGCCCCATATTTGGGGGGAGTTTGGGATGAGCAGATGCAAACCAGGGTGCATACTGAATAGATTATAATGGATGAACTGCAAGGCCACACTGTATAGCGCTGGGAACTATATTCAATATCCTGGATACGCCATAATGGAAAAGAATATAAAAAATAGAGTGTTTTAGACGTATGGAGAAGGCAGTGGCACCCACTCCAGTGCTCTTGCCTGGAAAATCCCATGGACGGAGGAGCCTGGTAGGCTGCAGTCCATGGCGTCACGGGCAGTCAGACACAACTGAGCGACTTCACTTTCACTTTTCCCTTTCATGCGTTGGAGAAGGAAATGGCAACCCACTCCAGTGTTCTTCCTGGAGAATCCCAGGGACGGGGGAGCCTGGTGGGCTGCCGTCTATGGGGTCGCACAGAGTCGGACACGACTGAGGCGACTTAGCAGCAGTGACATGCTTCACCGTACAGCAGTAATTAACACAAGCTTGTAATCAACAATTCAACCTTACATCAATAAAAAGTAAGTTCAAAAAAAGGTAATTTCTAACACGGTCCACAAACGATTTCTACACGGAGCACAAAACAAATGTGCTGGTTCCTAACAGGAAGAAACATCATAAACAGAATCATAATAGGAGTCTGTGTAGATAAATCCTTCATGAGTTATTTTATGAAACCAACCAACTTTTAAAAATTGAATTTCCTAAACTGAACTTAAGATATTATTTTCTTTTCCAGGAAACCTCAGGTTGGATACATTCAGTTGATTGAAAAGCAATGTCCAGAATGACCAAAATCCTGCTTATGATAAATAAACAGCTTTGGCTAACTAAGTCTAGTTTTTGGTCACGGGAGGTAAGGTTGACTGGTTTGATCTCTGGGTAGGAATATCCCCTGGAGGAGGAAATGGCAACCCACTCCAGTATTCTTGCCTGGGAAATCCCATGGACAGAGGAGCCTGGCGGGCTACAGTCCATGGGGCTGCAAAGAGTCAGAGGCACTGATCGACCCAGCAAACACACAAAGCATTTGTCTGAAAAAAAAAAATACAAACAGCAAACACACACATGCCCACGGAGATAAGATGACTGAAGGTACCAGACCTCCCCTCAGCTTACTTTACATCCAAACATGCTTATGTCAGAAGACAGGTGACTGAAGACAATAGCGGAGCCTTTCTTTCAAGTTTTCGGATAAATGCCAACAGGACAAAATATTCCACTATGGCATTTATTGAGTATCGTGGAGTGGCCAGGTGCGTGCGGACAGGAGAAGGGGCCCCACAGCACGCAGGGCGGCCCCGAGCCTGCCCAAGTGCAAGGCCTTATTTCAGTATAATGTTCACCTGCACGTACATTTGCTCACACAACTTAAAATATAATGTTTATGGAAATATATAATTTGAAAACTTAATAATTACATATGAGTACAAATGTAAAATAATAAAGCATTGGAAGCGTGAACACATATCCCATGAAAAACAGAATAAATAGCCGAGAAGACTTACAAGATGTTGATGCTGTAACACTCTCCCGAAGACCAGCAAATTTTGTATTGTTATAATAGACCTGGGTTTCAGAAATGAGAGAGAAGAAGGTTTTCTAAATTAAATTTGTGAATCACAATATAACAGATTCCTATTTGTCATATATTGCTGTTTATTTTCATTAAAATGTATACTGGATAACTTGAAACTTCGAGACTATGGCGATAGTCTATTATCAAATTTCTTAAATATTTACCAGTGAAACAATATAAAGAAATCTTATCCCATTTAGCAATAATAATAATACTGATAGTTATGGTCAGCAAGAACTAAGTGGACACAAAGGAATAAAATCCAACACACCAAAGTGTTCATTATTCAAAATTAAAATTCCCTATGAATAGACTAATATCTTCACATTTCTTTACAAAGGAAATTCTGGTGTATACTGCTTACTAGAGTTACACATACTCTGTACAAAAAATTTTTTAAGACTAAGTGGAAACAGTTTAATGTAAGAATCACGCTATTTATATTAAAGTGATTTTAGTTCATAAGGGTTAAAATGATACAAATCGATGACATGGCAACATCTACAGTTTAGACGTAAGGAGTTCAAAATATTAAACATGATCGAGCAAAAGCAATTAGACCCACAAAGGAAACTGCACGGACCCAGAAAGCATTAAGAATCTTCAGTCAAAAACAAAACGATTGAGTAAAAATAGATTTGAACAGTATAATTAAAAGAGATTAATGATAAATATACTTTGGCAATCTGATGTGAAGGACTGACTCACTGGAAAAGACCCTGATGCTGGGAAAGATTGAAGGCGGGAGGAGAAGGGGACGACAGAGGATGAGATGGTTGGATGGCATCACTGACTCGATGGACATGAGTTTGAGCAAACTCCAGGCCTTGGTGATGGACAGGGAGGCCTGGCGTGCTGCAGTCCATGGGGTCGCAAAGAGTCGGACATGACTAAGCGACTGAACTGAGCTGAATGGTAAATATGATAGATCTGTAACAAAAAAACATACCTAAGCTTTTACCCTGTGGAGGATATACAATCTCCCCAGTACTCGCAGAATGTTTATAAATATTTATCTCACATTGAGCTGTAAAAAATAGTGTACATTTCAAAGGGCAGAAATTGTAAACGCCCAGTTATCTTTTAAAAATAATAATTAAGTATAATACAAAAATGCAGGAACTAGAAATGCGCAAACATTTTCTTTAAAAAAATTAATTAAAAATGCTTCCAAATTACAATTACATACTCTATGGGAATTATCAATAATTAGAACAATCTACTTTAAAAATCCATTCATTCAATTTTATGTCAGTCATTGAGAGATTAGGGATAAAAGACATGGGATAGAGTGAAAATTTTAGCAAACGATAATCGGTAAGTTTAAAACTTTTTCTTAGTTAATAAAAAAGAAAAGGAGAAAGAAATAGTCAAAAATCACTTTCAGTTCCCAAACTAGCAGAACATCAAAATAAACCTACAATAATGGAAAGTAATACATTAACAACTATAAAAACAACTGTATTGATTTATTAACCAGAGATAAGACTGATGTGGAAAGCTAAAATGTTACTCCTTCATGAAGGTATAAATGCAGCAGCGGGTTCTGAAATAAACATAAAAGCAAGTTACGGGAACTGCAGAGAAGAAAACAACAGTCTTTTGAAGAGTGAGGAGGAGAGTGGAAAGCTAACTGTCTCCTAGTGTGAATTTTAAGATTGCACTTTAATATGGTGTTGAGCTGTATTTTTCCAGAATAAGTTATCACGATTGACACGTGGGAGGAGAAAACTCCAGACAGAGAGAAGAGTCCTAAGTTCCTAAAGAGAGTGAAACCTAAGTGTTTTGAGAAACAGAAAGCCAGTGCGCCTGGAGCTTCCTGGGTGCTGAGGAAGATGAGGTAAAACGGACAATGATAGGCAACAACAGTGCATTTGTTTGGGAAAAGAAAAGAAGTGCACTCATTCAAACCCCCCTATACTGTGGGGAGGAATGTGAATCGGTGCGGCCACTATGGAGAATAGTATGGAGGTTCCTTAAAAGGCTAAAATTAGAGCTATCATACGGCACAGCAACCCCACTCCTAGGCATAAATCCAGAGAAAAACATGATCTGAAACGGTGCATGAACTGCGATGTTCACTGCAGCACTGTTTACAACAGCCAAACATGGAAGTAACTTAAATGTCCACCAGCAGAGGCACGGACAGAGAAGATGAGGTACATGCATGCCGTGGGATATCGCTCAGCCACAAAAGGAGCTCAACAGTGCCGTGTGCAGAGGCGTGGGTGGACCTGGTGAAGTAAGTCAGAAAGAGAAACAAACGTCGCTTATGTGTGCTGAACTTAGAAAAACAGTAGAGATGAACTTATTTGCAAAGCGGAAATAGAGACACAGACGGAGCAAACAGACACGGTTACCAAAGGGGAAAGAGGATGTGAGATGATCTGGGACATCAGGAGTGACATATGGACACTATTGATACTGTGTATAAAATAGACAGCGAGCGAGAGCCTGCTGCCCAGCACAGGGAGCTCTCCTCAGCGCTCTGTGGGGACCTAAATGGGAAGGAAATCCAAAAAAGGGGATATGTGTACATGTATGACTGATTCACTTTGCCGTACAGCAAGAAACTAACAAAACACTGTAAAGCAACTCTACACCAATGAGTTAATTTTTAAAAAATCTTAAATTATATATAACTTCCTTACGGCCCAATACATTCTTTTTCAGGACTTTATTCAGACAGAGACAATAAAAGACATATTCAAAGATGCTGTTATTTTCCAGTAAGAGTGTTTACTTATTGTTGCTTTTAACAGAGACCAAAACAGTTATGGTGAGTAGAATGCAATAAAGCCATAAGACAGAACCTTGTGCAACCATTAAAAATTAGTAGCAGAATATTTAATATGGAAAAATGTTCATGATACAGTGATTTTTGAAACATGCAGTTTATCAAACTGTGTGCTTTTATCATAGAACTGGTGAGACAATGAGAAATATATCCAGTTTCTGACACAGAGCTCCTAAAACCTTCGTAATTTCCTGCATGCATGCTCAGTCATTCAGTTGTGGCCAACACTCTGTGACCCCATGGACTGTAGCCTGCCAGGCTCCTCTGTCCATGGATTTTCCAGGCAAGAATCCTGGAATGGGTTGCCATTTCCTCCTCCAGGGAATCTTCCAGACCCAGGGATCAAACCCAGGTCTCCCACATTGCAGGCAGATTCTTTGTCACTGAGCCACCAGGAGTGATAGTCTTTTCTTCTACTGAAGTAACTCTGAGTGGGTTCCCAGATGGCCCCCACAGGAGGACTGCCAAGACCAAGCCATAGTCAGTCTTGGAATTTTCAGCCCCTACCCCCATTCTCGTGAGAAGGGAGAAGAGTGGAAAATGGAGTTAATGACTGATCGTGTCTGTATGATGAAGCCTCCAGAAATTCCCAGAAGTACAGAGTTCAGAGAGCTTCCAGACTGGGGAGCACATTCATACCAGGAGAGAAACACACCCCCAACTCCAGGGGGACAGAGGCTCCTGCACACAGACCCTCCCAGACCTCCCTACATATCTCTTCAGCTGGCTGTTAACCTGAATCCTTTCTCACAGCCTTTAAGTATCTGCCTGAGTTATGTGACCTGCCTTAATAAATTAATCAAACTCAAGGAAGGGGTGATGGGAGCCCCTGACGTGGAGCCCAATCGAGCAGAAGTGATGGGCATCTCTTAGCTGTCATTCCGAAGTGGGGTGGGGCCAATCTCATGGGACTGACCCCTCCCCTGGACATTCCAGGGGAGTGCCCCTGGAATACGGCACTTTCTCTGGGTAGATGGTGTTGAAATTAAGTTAAATTATGGGGCACCCACCAGTAGTCTCAGATAGCTGCTAGACATGGGGAAAAACCTTTACACATTTGGTGACCAAAAGTGTCAGAAGTGTTTCAGGTCTTCAGCTTTCTTTGGAAATTCTTCTCTGTATTTCTTACAGGGAAGAAACACAGAAGACAGAATGAACTGAATGAGCTGAGGCTGTCTCCTACAGCAAGAGGAAAATATTGAGCCCTCCCATTTTAGAAACATATACACAAAATATGATCAGTAGACAGTGAGTTTATGGGTGAGTTTTTAAACTCTTTGCATACATTGCTATTTCCTTACATTTTTTTTTCTATTTTCTAACCTCAATGTACCTGTAAAAAAATATTTGTAATTAAAGAAAGCTCACATTAGTAAAGACACAAAGCGAAGAAGAACAAAAGATGTGGCAAAGTAATAATCAATAATTATCATTAATAAATAGTAACAATTTGTGCACAGTGTTTCTTGACATAGGAACAATAATTTATAAGTAGTCATGCTGAAGGTCAAAAATATCCCAACCAAATATCTGCCATAAATCATACTATAGATGAAAAGTATGGAGTCAAAGTTTTAAGACTTATAAAGTGTGATTCCTTTAGACATCAGAGCTTCTCAAGCTTGTGTGAGCACTGGTCCTAGTATTATTTAAGTACTGCAGAATAATAACTATAATATATATCAGTTCTGGAGTGACTTAGAAATTGTAATCTTACCAAAAAATTATATTCTGTTAAATACTGAAGATCTTCTACCAAGAATCTGCATTCTGATCCTGAATCTTTTTTAACCAAGGTATTTCCAGTTTTTACTTCCAAATGGTACAGCCCTTTGGGGCCATTAAGCTGGTCAGGACGTTTACAGCTCACAGCTATAGTATTTTCTGTCTTCCGTGAAGCACTTAAACCATTGACCTTGCTTGGCTCTATCAAAATGAAAAAAAAAAAAAAAACACAGCGGTTACTTTAACCATTTGTTAAATGAATATTTAAATTACTGGATAATATATGTGAACAATATAAACCATTCTAAGTGCTTATTTGGGGATGGGGAAATTAGGAGATAATATACATAAAAAAGCTGTTTAAGAAAACATCTGAAAATAAATTACACATCTTTCAATGAATATTGCATATAAGTTGCACTTGAAACTATGAGATTTTTGTGATTATCCCAAAGAGAGTGTGCTGTTCTTCTTGTTCTTCAGTCACTCAGTTGTATCCAAGATTTTGCAACCCCAAAGACTGCAGCACCCCAGACTTCCTGTCCTTCACTGTCTCCTGGAGTTTGCTCAAACTCATGTCATTGAGTCAATGATCCATCCAACCATCTTATCCCCTGTCGCACCCTTCTCCTCCTGCTCTCAATGTTTCCCAGAATCAGGGCCTTTTCCAGTGAGTTGGGTCTTCATATCTTGTGGCCAAATTATTGGAGCTTCACCTTCAGCATCAGTCCTTCCAATGAATATTCAGGATTGGTTTCCTTTAGGATGGACTGGTTGGATCTCCTTGCAGTCCAAGGGATTCTCCAGAGTCTTCTCTAGCACCACAGATTGAAAGCATCAGTTGTTTGGAACTCAGCCCTCTTTATGGTACAATCCTCATAGCTGTACACGACTACTGGAAAAACACAGCTTTGACCATATGGACCTTTGCTGGCAAAGTGATGATATGCTATCTAGTTTTGTCACAGAGAATGTGTAGAAGTAGAAAACAGAGGAAATGAAAAGAAGGGGCAGGGAGGGAAGAGATAGTGATGGGGAAACCTCGAAGACCTACAGATGGCTCAGGCCCTCCTTTTGGAAGCACTTACATGACCCTGGGGATACCTGGCTGAATTCTTCATCAGCAACAAATCGTCTTTGTGTCTGTGATAGCATAGGAATTCAGGAAAATAACCAAAGTGTAAAGTGTGAGGACTTGGACTTTTGAAGCATGAACTTAAATGACATTAGGAGCATTTTATATCCAGCCCCGAGTAGAACACCTGTCCTCTGTGAGCCTAGCCCCAGGGAGGGTCTCTGGAGCCCTGGCTGCTGATCTGCACAGGGCTGTTTCTCCTGTCCCGACCCTCATGGAGTTCAGTCACCCCAGAGACGGATTGAGCTTTGCACCTGGAATCTGTGGCACTTCCCATTGGTGGCAAGAATCAAATGAATGTAAAATGTGACTTAAAACAGTAGGCAGTTCACTGTAATGAGAAGAAAATGCTGACAAAGTATTATGGTTTATGAAGTGCCTGTCATGCAAGCAAAAGTCAGCAAGTGAATGGTTTATGAGTGTGGGATTCTCATGTATCTGATAGCAGTCGAAATTTCCAGACAATAAAGAAAATAATAGGTAATTCATTTTTCTCTAAGTTGGTTAGGTACTTAATTGCCTGAATTCTTACACACTGTACCAGCTCATATGTTCTCAGGCTTCATTCGTACAATTCTGTGATTATACCTGAAGGACACAGAGAAAACCTCAAATGAGAGCTTTTAAATTGTTGTTTTTTTAATTATTATAAACCCTAGATATTAACAAACGTGCCAAGCCAGCATGCTTCCCAAATGAAGAATAAATGTGAACTTGCTGTTTAAACCGTTTAGACTTTGCTTCTCACCATTCATAGAAAAAAGCATTAAAGTTCATAACTTACCTGCTGGATCTGTCTGAAATGTATTGGTCACATTTCTACTGCGATTTACTTTTCCTGTGACCCAGGCTTGTAACACCACCATATAGTTTGTGAAAGGTGTCAAATGGTGCAAATCTGTTCCATTCCGGGTTTTATCCAGAGGGATGCAATTTGGTCCACCTCAAAGGGAAAAACAGAAACATTTATTAAGTCAACAAAAGCCAAGATTACCACATATTTAACTTGGTCTGTACATTAAATCATTCCGAGCCCACTCCAAACTGAGTGACTGAAATAAAAAAATATTGTTTGTGCTCAGAAGTACATACAACTATCGGCAAATGTATTGAATGAATGTAATTACTCCAAATAAACTCAAATATTCCAAACTAATGGTTTCATAGTTAATTTGGTACATAAAATATTAATAAATGAGTCCAAGCGTATCAGTGAAGATGGTCTATTTTCTTTCTGAGAAAGCACAGCCCATGGTGGATATTACGAAAGTCTTTTTTCCAATACTTTAGTGAAACTTTTTCTGATAACCTCCAAACTTTGAACTTTGGTATGGCTACTGTTATAAACTTCAGATGCAGAATCCATTTGATCACCAATAACTCCGTCTCCTTGTCCTACTCCTCTGAGCACTACAGGAATTGAGACGATGAGGGAAAGCAGCGGAGTCTGAAGGCCGCAAGAGACAGGGGACTGCGGGTGAGCTGGTTCCGAAGGACCCTTTGAGCAGAGTCAGTGCGTGAACCACCGTGGAGGCTGGATTCAGCCAGTTACCAACCCAGTTTCTGAGAAAAGGGCACACAAAGCTTGATATTGTATCCCTCCCTGCCCATCCCTCCCCACCCATTCTGTTCAAGGATTATAACAGGGCAGTCATAAATTTGGATAGCACTGAATAAGAAGGATCTGTACTCGTTGCAAAAAATAAACAAAAACTTGTCTGACCACAATAACCAATACATTACCTCCTTCTAAGCCTATTATTCAAATGCTTTTTTAAAGTGTATAGAATACAAAGGAACAATAAACATTGTTCCATAAATTCCCTCCATATACTCTGGCATTGAAAGAACTCCATAGTGGAGAGAGAATATAAAAAGTGAGGAATACAGCAAGGGAAAGTGAGAAGGAGATTCAGAAAAGAGAAAAGAAAACCAATGTGCTCACACAGAAACCAAGCAGAGAGCTCACAGGAGAGGGGTCCAGCGAGGCAGACTATCCGACCATCCTGCTGTTTTATCTTCCTATAATTTCCACTTTTCTTTTCTCATAGACATAACTTTTCAAAGTACCATAAGCTCAAATACACGGCAAACATTTCTTCTCCATATGAGAAGACTCCATATGTCCTCTTTGACGAGCTCCTGTCAGTTAATGTTTTATGCTAACTGGAAAACTACATGTGCGTGGAGCTTTGCTTTAGTAGTCTGATTATTATGATTCAACCAGCAAAAGGCATATGTTATCAAAATATACAATAACACGCTGAAGAGAAGTGGCTTTCTGCCTTGAAATCTGAAAATTTCACCTACCCACCAAACAGATGGAACTCTGTGAGATGTTCAACTCAAAACTACTTTAAACTATAGGGCAAGGACGGTCAAGAGGGCTATCCCAAGGGCTGAGTCTATTCTGAGATGGTCCACAGTTCCCACTGTCTTCTAAAGGCATTTTAGATACTTCGCATCGTCCAGGAGAGGTCTGTTCTCTTAAATAGTCCCTCCAAAGGAAGGGCGAGCCCAGTGGTTGGACTTCTGCAGAAGTTTCATGCTAACTAGAACTACGTTCTAAGATTCCACTGGCCAGTAAAGTGCCCTCCATGACTAAACAGGAATATGTTCATTTTTATTCACCCAATTTTGTGTGTGCACCAGCTGGATCAAGCTATGGAAGCGGTTTGTCTGTCATCCAGAACAATAAGTTCAAACCAGTGCAGCTCACTTACGTAATATGTGGAAGACAGCTAAGTATTATTGTCCAGAGATTTTCTTTCTCTAGGCTTTAGAGTGTAAAGATTATAAGTAAGAAGGTCAAGAAATACAAGCAATATTGGGGATGCTCTGAGCTTCAGGCATCTCAGAGGCTGGGGAGTCCGTAGTGAGTGGAGGCAGTTCTTAAAATCAAGACATATAGGATGCCCATCACGGTTGCTGTGTAGAAAGCTCTGTGGCTCACTCACTTCTTCCATATATCTGCTGCTGCTAAGTCACTCCAGTCGTGTCCGACTCTGCCTGACCCCATAGACGTCAGCCCACCAGGCTCCCCCGCCCCTGGGATTCTCCAGGCAAGAACACTGGAGTGGGTTGCTATTTCCTTCTCCATCCATACATCTAGTGTTTTCCAATTTTAGATTTATCTTTCCTGATATGGAATTAAATTTTCTACAAGTTACCTGGAATAATCGAATAGCAAAGAGAGATTCTGTCAAAATAACTTTGAGGTGGTGTCCAGGTACACTTTCCTTCAGTTCCATTTTTAGCAGAACAAGTAAAATTCTGAGGTGCTTCTGGTTCTGTTGAGAGAATAAGAAGATAAAATGTGAAAAAAACAAGACATAGAGAAACCATTTTTCATATTATTAGCATGCATTGTTAATAGTCATAATTTGATTAACTATGAATCAAAGATGAAATTGTAAGAAAGATACCTGCTCTTGTTACATTTTCTTTAGAGATCATTTGGCTCAGAAAGTAAAGAATCTGCCTGCAATGAAGCAGACCTGGGTTCAATCCCTGGGTTGCGAAGATCCCCTGGAGAAGGGAATGGCAACCCACTGCAGTATTCTTGCCTGGAGAGTCTCACAGATAGAGGTGCCTGGCAGTTTACAGCCCATGGGGTTGTAAAGAATCGGACACAACTGAGCATATAACACTTCTGTATATCTTCTTTTGTAGCTACACGTTTTATAAGGTACTAGAGGATTGACTTTGTTAATAATTCATTTACTATTCAGTACCTACGTTCATGGAAGAGACTGGCTTACAGTGGCCTCATCTTTGTGCATGTTTGGTATCCACATAACAGTATGCCTAAGCCTATTCCAAACCCTAACAATAATCAAAGTGAGTTGATAGATTTACATGTTTTCTATACTGTGGGGCAGTTTGGATAGGACAGAAACTAAGCTTACCTTTCTGGTTTATCTTTTTTAAAGGGTAGGCGAAGTAAGCAGACAGGGAGTGTGAAGTGAGTAAAGAGGTATTAGACTGTGGTTTTAAGTCTAATTTTCTAACTCTTCCCCTAGGCAAATGCTCATAATTTGTATGTTCTAGAAAATTATTCACTTTATCTAACTTTTCATATTGAATATGAGATTCTTTATAATCTGTGAAATTTCTGCTGCTGCTGCTGCTAAGTCGCTTCAGTCGTGTCCGACTCTGTGCAAACCCATAGACGGCAGCCCACCAGGCTCCACCATCCCTGGGATTCTCCAGGCAAGAACACTGGAGTGGGTTGCCATTTCCTTCTCCAACGCATGAAAGTGAAAAGTGAAAATGAAGTCGCTCAGTCATGTCCGACTCTTTGCAACCCCATGGACTGCAGCCTACCAGGCTCCTGTGTCCATGGGATTTTCCAGGCAAGAGTACTGGAGTGGGTTGCCATTGCCTTCTCCATGAAATTTCTACTGTACTTTTAATGTCCTTTTGTTTTTTGTTTTTTTTTTTTTTCGTGGCCGAAGAGAGGCACGGGCCCCCCGGCGGCCGCGGACAGCTTCGAGGACTTCTCTAATGTCCTTTTGTTAATGCATGGGGGAAGGTTGTTTTGCTAGAGGTCTATTTTATTATTCTTTTCAAAATCAAGCCTTCAAACTGATTAGTAAATTCCTGATATCTTTGCTTGTTTCTTCTTTCAATAATCTGTACTCCAGCCTTTGTTATTTTCTCCTTTCTAATATCTTTGTATTTTTTTTTTCTGGTTCTTTTCTAAGCACTCTCCATTGATTTCATTCAATAGGAGCTAAGCAATAAAAGTTCCCATAAATTATCACTTGATCTTACTTAAGGTACAAATTCCCCTCAAATACGTCTTTACTTTATTCGAGTCTGAATGCCTTTGCTTCAAAAGGTAAATTTAAACCATTTTATTTATACTAACTTTTGATATGGTGGTTTGTTTAGTCGCTAAGTCGCATCCGACTCTGGCAACCCCACGGACTGCAGCCCGCCAGGCATCTTTGGCCATGGGATTTCCCAGGATTTCCCTAGAACACTGGAGTGGGTTGCCTTTCCCTTCTCCAAGGGATCTTCCCAACCCAGGAATCAAACCCAGGTCTCCTGCACTGCAGGCAGATTCTTCACGAAGTGAGCTATGAGGGAAGTCCGACTTTTGATATACTTTGACATTTCTGCTCTTTTACCTACTGTTTACTACTTAGCCTTTTCTGTCTCCCTCTCTGCCACATTTTTCCTCTTCCTTCCCCTCCCCTTCCCCATTTTTCTCCTTCTCCTCCTCCTCCCCCTCCTCCTTTCTCCTTTTCCTCCTTTAACATGTAGAACATCTTTTATTCCGTAACTTTCTTCTACTGATTATGCACAATGTCATCTATTTACCTGTCCTTCATATTTTTAATGGTTGTTCATAAATTGCCTCACAATTAACATATTTTCCTAGTAAATTTCTAAAGTCAACTGGAGTCTCTTTTGGTTGTTTAGTCACTCAGTTGTGTTCAACTCTTTGGACTGCAGCACGTGAGGTTTCTCTGTCCTTCACTCTCTCCTGGAGCTTGCTCAAACTCATGTTCCTCGAGTCAGTGATGCCATCCAACTATCTCATCCTCCGTCATCCCCTTCTCCTTCTGCCCTCAATATTTCCCAGCATCAGGGTTTATTTCAATGAGTCGGCTCTTCACATCAGGTGACCAAAGTATTGGAGCTTCAGCTTCAGCATCAGTCCTTCCAATGAATATTCAGGGTTGATTTCCTTTAGAATTGACCGGTTTCATTTCCTTACAGTCCAAGGGACTCTCAAGAGTCTTCTCCAATACCACATTTTGAAAGTATTAATTCTTTGGTGCTCAGTCTTCTTTATGGTCCAACTCTCATATCTGTACAGGACTCCTGGAAAAACCATCCCTTTGACTATATTGACCTTTGTCAGCAAAGTGATGTCTCTGCTTTTTAATTCACTGTCTCGGCTCATTATAGCTTTTCTTCCAAGGATCAAGCATCTTTTAATTTCATGGCTGCAGTCATTATCTGAAGTGATTTTGGAGCCCAGGAAAATAAAGTCTGTCATTGTTTCCATTTTTTCCCCATCTATTTGCCATGAAGTGATGGGAACAGATACCATGATCTTAGTCTTAAGTCAGCTTTTTCATTCTCCATTTCACCTTCATCGAGAGGCTTTATTTCTACTAATCTCTTTACTTCCATTAAATATGACTGAAGTTTTAGCACTTTTCGATTCCTTCTCCCTGCCATCTTCCAGATGCTGTTATTTTCCAGAATTTTATTTTTCAATTGCTACTAGTTATAATAATCTTGTTATTATTTATGTTGCTGGCTTCTCAGTAATATTTTGCTATCAACAATTCGCTTTATCACTGCTTCTCATTAGCTTCTGTGCTCACCTTACTCCTGTGAGAGGCAGGATTTGAAAGTGGCCCAGAAGAGGCAGGAGACATCAAAAGAAGGAGGCTGCTACAGGAGCGAGGAGACGCAATGGGAATTGTGTGAACAAGCATGTCACTTACCTCACAGTCTTGTTTCCACCTGGACCTCACAGCAGCCTACAGTTTGCAAAAACTTCATGGAGGTTTGGATTCTCTGTCATTTATTTCTAAATTCTCACTTTAAAATGGACACAACGCCTTTTTGTGAAACCCTTTCTCCAAATTCATAATATCTTTTTCTATGATTCTCAAAGAATCATAAGACTATAAAAAGAAAAGAAATTTAACATACAAATGTAAGCAATATACTCACCTCCAAAATCTGTTTCAATAGTTTTATTTTGACTAATAAGAAGCTGTTGATTATAGAGTACTTGTGAACTACAAGTATAATTAGTTCTGGGTTTAAGATTCCTCACTTTAAATGTGTCTTTATTATAACTTGGAGAACCGCCATCTAAAAAAAATAAGGATTGCATATGAGTATATGAATGTAATATATCACACTTAAATTTCACTTTGGCTTTATATCTATGCTATGCTAAGTCACTTCAGTTGTGTCTGACTCTGTGTGACCCCATAGACGGTAGCCTGCCAGGCTCCCCTGTCCCTGGGATTCTCCAGGCAAGAACACTGGAGTGGGTTGCCATTTCCTTCTCCAATGCAGGAAAGTGGAAAGTGAAAGTGAAGTCGCTCAGTCGTGTCCGACTCTTAGCGACCCCAAGGACTGCAGCCCACCAGGCTCCTCCATCCCTGGGATTTTCCAGGCAAGAGTACTGGAGTGGGGTGCCATTGCCTTCTCCCACTTTATATCTATAGTTAATCTATATCTATAGTTAATCTCTATTAGATTAAAAACCTATGCAAATGGTCAAAACGATAATTAAAAGATCCAGAGATCTGCTGCAATAACGCATGGTTTTGCTACACTCATTTTTAAAGAAAACACTGGTAAGTAGAAGTGAACTTGAGAGTGTCTCTAATTTAACTGAAGAAATGAGGCGTTAGTTCATCGTTCTCTGTGGAAAGTCGAGACTGCATTTGAGTCAGCCTTCATCACGTGGATAATGAGATCACGGTTATGTCGTCAGCCTGCCGCACGTTCGCTCTTGCCTTCCTCATCCTGCTCATGCCCAAGCTGTGCATCGTCCCCGAAACACGATGTCTATAACCAGTCCCACGCTCCACCCTCTGTGAGAGTGTGTATTTTCGTCTGTCTGTCTTGCCAAATACGGCCTAGCAGGTGGCTTTATGCCAAGGGAGGGAGATTTCATCCCAATAAACTCAAATGAAGAGAAATAGAAAGGTATTAAATCATTAATTACTAAAAGAAATTCTAACTCAAGTGTCCCCCTTCCGTGAACACCAACTCATATCCCTTGCAGCACTGATGCTTCTTTTTCTCCTTTCCTTTGTGAAAGTCTTCTGGCAGTTTTTTACGGGTGTTGTTGATGGAGGGCTGACAAAGGAGCTCGTGGAATCACGTGCAATTGCTTGCTTTCCCACTCATGCTAGGAGTTTGTGTATCTTAGCTTTTTTAACTCTTCTCTGATAATCTCTTCAGCAACGCCTCCTGTGTAACTGTTGCCAAGAACATTCTTATAAATAAAATGATACTGCTATTTCAAAAATTATTTTTCCAGTAAAGTATCTGTCTCTTTTGTGAGTTTGAGTGGTATAAAGAATACAAGTGTTTGATTCCAAACATATCATGGACTGTGCAAGAGAGAGAGGGAGAGAGATTGAAAGAAAGTGGATGAAAGGAGGGAGGAAGGAATCATTAGATAATATTTACAGAAACTTCCCACTATAGGAAAAAAAAAAAAACTCCTCTGGTCAATGTTAAATTCTTACCACATTTAAATTCATATGTAATTTTAGTTTCCTCACAGTCCTTGAATCGTTCACTATGGACAAAAATTTTGTTTTCCCACTGTAAACAAAGGGAAGTATCTGCTTCTTCACGTGTTACACAGTCTATTAGCTGAAACTGATTAGGATCTGTCAGAATAAAGATACAAAAATGGATGATTAATATTTCATAATTCATGCCATATGCTCAGTGACAGTTATTCAAATATATTCATGATACAGAATCTGGCAAGAATTTAGATTACTTTTGAAAAGTTGAATAATTCTCAGGGTTTTGCATTTCTTAAGTCTTTATTCTTTTTTTTAGATTTTTGTTTGGGTTCTATTTTTCAAAAGAAGCGTAAATTCTAAATGAAATACTACCAATATATGTAATGCTAATTCATTTAGAATTTACACTACTTCTAAAAAATAGAACCCAAGCAAAAATCTAGATAAAATTGCATCTTTTGCACATTTTAAAAGACTGGCTTCATTTTGTATTTTTACTTATATTTTCAGTTTTTCATTTACTCTTTGATTATTTTCATTGAATGGTCATTACACAGAGCATGTGTGATTCCCTCTGGGTAATGCATTTTTTTAAAAATTGTCACTTTCTGTTTTTATTTGATCATTTATTTCAGTAATATTTAAAAAAAATGAGTAGGTTAAATAAGTTTCTTTTTTCCATAAACATCAGACATCTAGCCTACCTAAATGTTAATAAGTAAATCAATGATCTTGAATTAATAAAAGATGTAAGAGATTTAACAGACTTACATGGCTCCCAAGTCCCGTTTTGAAAACACATTTAGTGAAGGTTGCGTCCCTGAAGTCCACATAGTATCTTAGTCCCTTCTCTTTCCCAGCAGTTGCTGAGGCACCAAAACCAGCTGGATCCCCCTAAGGTGACTATAACTTTTTTTTTTTTTGGAGAAAGTACTTTTTTTTCCCCACAAACATCAAATCTTTGACTTTGTATCTTTCCAAGATATTCTAGACATGCACAGGCGCACTCAGTTGTGTCTGACTCTGCGACCCCATGGATAGTAGCCCCCCAGGCTCCTCCGTCCATGGGATTCTCCAGGCAAGGATACTGGAGCGGGCTGCCATGCCCTCCCCCAGGGGGTCTTCCAGACCCAGGGACTGAACCCACGGCTGCTGCAGCAGCAGACAGGCTCTTTTACCACTGAGCCACCTGGGAAACCTTTATTCCAGACACACTTGTATTTAGAAGGATTAATAAATATAAACATTAATACATCATCTGTGTATATTAATATTATTATCAATTACTATATACATATGTGTATTGATGTGTATATGCGTATAATGTATGCATACATGTATATACATATAATGTGTATATATAATGTATAAATATATATATATTTTAAATGACTTGAATTCAGTTGAGAAGAGGAAAGAAGCTTGTGAATAATCGCTCAGAGGAGTAGATTGTATCTGGTCGACACAAACCACGCTGTAAAAGAGGTGCAGGGAGGCGAGTAAGGGATGAAGACAGAAGGCTGCTCCGAGGTCACCACTTTCCTGGGTCAGGAGAGCAGCACGCCCCGCCCCCGCCCCCGCCTCCCGACAATCCGCACACAAAACCGCACTGTCGTTGTAAACACACAAATAGAAAGCAACTGGCATTTACCTGGTGGTACCTCCAAGACATATTCAAATGGAGGCTCACACGAAGGGTGTGACATATTGATAATCCTAGTTTGACATGCAGGCAGGCCAGGGTGCTCCTTTTCACATCCAG
This sequence comes from Bison bison bison, assembly GCF_000754665.1. Classification (NCBI taxonomy): domain Eukaryota; kingdom Metazoa; phylum Chordata; class Mammalia; order Artiodactyla; family Bovidae; genus Bison; species Bison bison. The sequence continues at coordinate 3,466,212 of NW_011495075.1, forward strand.
GAGGTTCACATTCCTTTTCCTCAACATCGAGTGTTGCAGTAAATGTCTTGTTATCGTTGAAAGAGTACTTCACAGACACACCTCCGTATTTGTTCTCTGAAAGAAAATAAGACAGCCAGGATTATCTTTGATTTTTCAGAACAAACAAACCTACATTAACTACAAACCCCTTAACATATTTTTTTAAAATATCCAAACACCAACAAAAATAGCCCCAGGAACATAAAATGGAGAAGGAACGCGTCAGCACCTCCATGTTATCCCTCATGATTGTCTTTACATCGCTGTCCCATCAAAGACCCAGCTCATGAGCCTGTACTTGGATGATTATTGGACTCGTGTGTCTTCCCAACTGGACTGTAAATTCAGTAAGAGCAAAACCTATTTTGATCATCACCATAAATTCAGATCCTTGTGTAAAACCTGTCATTAGTAGGGTCTCAAAAGTGGTTGAAATACGAAAAAAAGAGCGCCATACAGGAAAAATTCCTTATTCCAGCTCTATCATTTCCCTTGCTTTCTAAACTGCAGTACTTGATTCTCTCTTTCTCCTGACACGGAGAACATTAATTATCTGAGAGCAGAGGCCTCACTATGCCTCTGCTTATGAAAAGTTATGGACAACAACTCCTCCTCAAGCTTTCTCGAGTGTCATCTCACTCTCCCCTTCATTTGAACAGATTCCATTGACTCACAAAAACACCTTCTCAGTACACACTGATGTATTCACTCATTTTTTAGTGCAACAAAAATTATGACACACTTGTTTTAAAACACTGTCCCAAACAACAGGAATACAAATGTTCCACTTTGGGGTCTCTAACGTGGAGATGGGCACGGGAATGGGCTAGAGAGGACAGGAAAACCACCAAAACAAGATGATGCACAAAACAACACGGGAATAAAGCAGCAGAGGAGCCTGCTGTGGTTAGAGGACCCGGAGAGGCTCTCTAGGGCACGTGACTCAGTTTGCAGTTTAAAATAGGAGCAAGACATATAAAAAGTGATGGGGGAGGGGGGCGGGTGAGGATGGCATGGAATTCCAAGTATAAGGAAAGAACCTGGGTGAGCACAGAAGCAGGAAGAAATGTGCTCAGAAACCTAGAAGCAGCTGTCAGTCTGTTTCTATTTTGTAAATAAATTCATTTGTATCACTTCTTTTCAGATTCCAAATATAAGGGATACCATATGGTATCTCCCTTTCTCTGTCTAACTTACTTCACTCGGTAAGACAATCTCTAGCTCAATCTCTAGAGAACAAACTTATAGGGGGAAGGACGGGGGGAAGGGACAGTTAGGGAGTTTGGGATGGACAGGGACACACTGCTATATTCAAAACGGATAAGAGCGAGGGCCTACTATACAGCACAGGGAATGCTGCTCAATGTTATGTGGCAGCCTGGATGGGGGAGAGTTTGGGGGGAAATGGATACATGTATACGGATGGCTGGATCCCTTTGCTGTCCACCTGAAACTATCACAATCAGCTGTACTCGAAAACAAAATAAAAGGTTAAGAAATACAACAATGAGTATTTCCGTGTTCCTTAAGTGAAAAAAGTAATAATGCAAGAGGAATCTGATCATGAAGGATCATATTAATTAAGCAAACATATGAAGGCTGGTGTTTGCACTGAATATATGAAGAGCTACTGACAGCAGGGACTCCCTGGTGATATTTAGAAACATGTGGAGTGTGTGAGCCCTGGTCGTGAAGAAGGACTCTGCTTTCACTGAGAACAGAGGAAGAAGATAGGAGAAGGACAGATACAAACTGTTTTCAAGCATCTGCTTTGAGGAGAACCCTAGCGAGATAGAGAGACAGACGAAACTTTTTCTTCTTGATCAGCCTAGAAGGTGCTATTCACATTCCACATTTATCATTACACGGAATCCTCCCCCAACCCCAAAACAAGCTTGCTATCACCCCACTTTAAACACCCAAGGTAAGGGTAAGTGGCTCCACCAGAGCTGTTTAGCTAGTAATGATTGATCCTGATCCTCAAATCCAGGTCTGAACATGACATCAAACTTCTCACTCTGAAGGACTCTGACTCTTAAGAGCTGGAGCTAATCATTGGTTAGAAATTAGAGCCACTGAGTTTATTTTGCTGGGGTGGGGGAGCAGAGGTCTTAGAAACTTGAAATAAAGAATGAAATCATTAAAGTGATATATGTTGCCTCTAGGTAGACAAACTTACCACATGGTGGCTTAGTAGGAGCTGAAAGAAAAAAAGAGAATGCAGATGATTAAAATCAACTTTTAAGATATCTCTGCCCTTAGTCATTTTAGGGAAGAGTGGTTTACAATGTTTCATCTTCATAAACTGTAGAATCTACCAAATTAGGTTTAACAGAAAAGACAGAGTTTGCAGTGCCTAGTCCCATGTTTGGATCTCAAAACCTCAAAGGTTGTAAACCAAGGAGCTAGCCCCTCAAATATTTTCATGAATTTACCTCATAAGCCCAATCGTGATACAATATTAAGACTTTTTGACACACATCTGATTATGGAATGGTGAGGTGGCTGACTATTCAAGCAGCCAGAGGCATTTTTAAAGTCTTTATCTCCTTGATTAATCTCAAAAGAGGTTTATATAATTGTAACCCCTAGCGAGTTCAGTTTGCATCTCTGTTTGCAAAGAATGTCTTCCCTGGTGGCTCAGACGGTAAACCGTCTGCCTGCAATGCAGGAGACCCAGATTCGATCCCTGGGTCAGGAAGATCCCTGGCGGAAGGAAATGGCAACCCACTCCAGTACTCTGGCCTGGAAAGTTCCATGGATGGAGGAGCCTGCTGGGCTACAGCCCATGGGGTCGCACAGAGTCGGACACGACTGAAGCGACTTAGCAGCAGCAGCAGCTCCACGCTCTGGTTTCACTTTTGTAAGCTCTTTACCCATATACTAGACTCAGGGTGAAAAATCTGCCCATCCACTGAGACAAGTCTTGTGTGAGCGGATATATTTAACTGGCGAACAGGACGGAAATGTCGCTTGTGGAAGCTACGAGATCCCTGCTAGTCTGGTCTTCGAGATGGAGAAACTGAGGCGGGAACAGCGCCCCGGCAGGCTCTGACTGGCTGACCCATTGCAGGCTCTGCCAACTCCTGGGCATTCACTCCCGGATGGAGGCCCCCTCACCTCTGTCCCCATACCCCCTGCCCCCGAATGCTGAGGCTCCCCTGCCACTGACTTCTTGATACAAAGCCTCCCACTGAGAGAACTGTTCTGTTCATACCAAGACTGAAATCCACTCTTAAAAGTCCTGGTATAGCTAGCTGGTCATCTCTACTCACATTCATCAAGTTCACACTCGAGGGGAATGCTACGACCGGCATTAGGTTATCAAAGTGACACCGGCCCAGACCTCAGCAGCTCTTGCACTGCAGACACAGATCAGTGCTTTGGACTAACTGCCCCTCCACGGCCCCAGGATTAAGACACTCGAGTGAACATTGTGAAGAAAGAGCCTGGGGTAGATGTGGCCAACGCAGGGCCTTCAGGGACATGTCCCAAGTGCGTGGTGGCGGGGTGACTGCATGACTGGGGGTCAGGTTGTCACCTATGGTTGAGAGAGCGGTTGCAGGGCTAACGCTGGATGCAGTGGTCAGTGCGGGGGTCGTGGTCTGCTCATCTGCAAGGAAATGAACAGAGGGTCACAGTTAACAAGCTTGTCCTATCGAAGGGCGAGGGGAAAATGCCTCAGCAAAGATCATTTCCTAAAGGAATCTTTGCTAGGGGCTTCCTCCTCATTTGAATGGACTCTTGCTTGTTTCTAAACCAAGAAAGTGAGTTAAAGATTTATCTACATGTGGCCCTTTAAGATAACTAAGAGTTCATACCATCGGAACCAGACACTGTATATGCTGAGAAGAAACCCTTCCTTGGTATAATTCAGACATGTGCAGTCTCCCTCCAATTGCTTCTCATTCTGTTACAACTCTCCTTATTCCAATTATTACACTAACGAGGATCCTGGTTACCTTTTTGTATTATTCTTCTCATACCAGGCTTTTTACATATCCCACCCTCATATCAATCTTATGAAATGAGTATTATTATACCCCTTTTTACAAGTGAAAACCAGACACAGAGAAAGTAGGAGCGACTTTCCTGAAGTCAACTAGAAAGTTGAAGAGGCTGGATTTGATCTCAGGGCTATGGGACTGAAAGCTTGTTACCTTTCTTCTTTGCCATGAACTTTTATAAAATAAATAATAAAATAAAACATGCCCAGAGGAAGCTTACTGGTAAGGTTTTGTTGCCTAATTTAGTATCAATGTGTGAAAATTTGTAAAACAGGAAACCCACGGAGCCCTGTTGGGTGTGAAATAAAACAGTTGCCTGAAGGTCTCAAGTTTCCATTTCATGATCCAGCATCTAACATGCCTAAGGCATCACAGTCAAACCTGAGGTGTTATCCTGGGTGGTCGGGTTGGAGGTGAGTGGAGGTGAGGCTTTATCTTGGGTGGTCGAGTTGGAGGTGAGTGGGAGTGAGGCGTTATCCTGGGTGGTCGAGTTGGAGGTGAGTGGAGGTGAGGCTTTATCTTGGGTGGTCGAGTTGGAGGTGAGTGGGAGTGAGGCGTTATCCTGGGTGGTCGAGTTGGAGGTGAGTGGAGGTGAGGCTTTATCTTGGGTGGTCGAGTTGGAGGTGAGTGGGAGTGAGGCGTTATCCTGGGTGGTCGAGTTGGAGGTGAGTGGAGGTGAGGCAGCAGTGCTGCTGAGTGCAGGGCTGCGGGAGGTGGCTGGTGGGGCAGCGGGGTCTGCAGGCAAGGCGGTCGTGGTCCCTTCTCCTGGGGCACCTGCAATCACAAAGGCCATCAGCATTCCTGCCCGGCAAGCGCAGGGCCACGCGGCCCGTGGAGGCATCGCCTACTGATCAAGCTAAGGCCGGGCAGCTAACACTCAAGAACTCCTGCAGCATCACAACCTACCCGTCTGCAAACCCGGATGAAAACCAGCGCGGCACGCGGGAGAGATGACTTGAAGGGCATCACAACTCACATTGTAAAAGCATCGGGGGCGGGGAGCTACCCGGGTGGCTCAGTGCTGACGAATCCTCCTTCCACTGCAGGGGACACTGGGTTCCATCCCTGCTCTACGAACACCCCACACGCCAAGGAGCAACAAAGCCCTCGCACCGCAACTACTGAGCCTGCGCTCTAGCGCCCAGAGTTGCAACTACGGACGCCCCCGCGCCCCAGAGCCTTTGCTCTGCAACAAGAGGAGCCACCGCAAGGAGCAGTCCGCATCTAGAGAGGAGCCCTGGCCTCTCCACAGCTGGACAAAGCCCGCGTGCAGCAGCAAAGACTCAGCAGCGGGAATAAATGAGGCATCTGGGACCTGGAGAGAAAGTCTGGATCTGCCCTCCCACCCAGGGAGGCCGCGCTTCCTGGCGGGGATAGGGGGTACCGTGGGTGACACTGAAAATGCCAGAGTGGGTGCTGCTGGCGGGGCAGAGGCCGCAGAGGTGGAAGTGAGCTCTGAGGGTGGAAGGCTGCGGTGAAGTCCCCACGGAGGACCTGCCCCCGAGCCCTGCCGGGAGCCTCGGGGCGGAGGAAGCCAGCGGTGCGGGTACTCCCTCCTGATTTTCTGAAAACAGAGCTGCGGGGGATCTCGCCTGCACCTTTGCGGAACTGGGTGCTTTTTTCTTCCAGCTGAGGGTCACGATGTTCCCTTCAGGATGGCGGCTGCCCTTGCCAGGGGAAAGTGGACTGGTTTAGAGCCCAAGAACGTCGTGCTATACGGACAGCAGCCCCCTGGGTTTCCAATCACAGACGCGCTCATGGGTTAGAATCAAGGATGGCGGCGGATGAAAGCCCACCGTGTACTTCCTTAAGACGTCTCAATGTCAAGGTTCAAAGCACCCACCGCGTGTCACACATCCCCCACCCCCAGACACACTCACACACACACACACTTCACCCAGAATCACAGCACAGGGGAGCAACGTGTATTCACTCGGTGCTAACTAGATGCTTCGTTGTCCTGGCAGAAACAAAATACGGGCTAGCTCCTGGTTGGACTTGTGTGGTGGCTTCACTGCCCTGACCACTGGGGTCACTGGCTCAAGGGTCTGAGGTTGGCTGCGCTTCTGCAGTTAGATGCTGGGTGTGTCGGTGTGTGACGCGCACGTGCACGTCCCCCGATGGCTCTGACGTGAGCACGCAGGCTCCCTCCCATCATGCACATCCATGCCTGCCAGAACTGAACGCGCATCTTTCCCGGATTCTGGGTCTGAGTTCTCAGCTCAGGCTCCAGAAGCCCCTTAACCCCCAAATTTAACTAAAGCCGCTCCAGAATGGAGAACGTAAACATCCGTTCTTCAGTTCCAGATCCTCAGAAGAAGCTTCCCACAGAACCAGGAGAAGAGTGGAAACTTGGTTTGTTTGTTTGTTTTTTAAGCCTTCAAAAAAGCGGCAGGCACACAACTGGCCCTTCTGAAATCAGTCAGGCTTGACTTGAGGCTTCCTGCACACCCTTTTCTCCTCCTCCACTCACTGGCTCATTCTCTCTGTCCGTCCCAAGGGTCCCTAGTCCTCAGGGCATCCTGAGAGCCCTCAGTCTTCCTGGCCCAGACATCCATGACCTTCCCTCTTCAAGGGAACCTACTCTTCCCGGTGGAGTGATCTCAGAGATGGCACAGGAGTGGCAATCACAATTTAATGAGGTTAATTGATCCTAACAGATTTTTCATTAGTGGACGTAGCCACGGGGACAGGGACAGAAGTCCCTGGTGGGACAAAGCAGACAAGTCTGTGTGACAATCACGCCTGCCCTCATTCATGGATGGGAAGCATCTTGGGAAAAGTCCTTCCATCCACAACTTTTGAATCTGTGGATTTGCTAAATCTCCAGATCTTTTTAGGGCTTTCCAGGTGGCTCCATGGGGTCACAAAGAGTCCAACACAGCTTAGCAACTGAATGACAATAGGTGGCTCAGTGGTAGAGAAAACTCCCAAGGCAGGAGACGCAAGATACACGGGTTCAATCCCTGGGTCAGGAAGATCCCCTGGAGAAGGAAATGGCAACCCATTCCAGTATTCTTGCCTGGAAAAGTTTCCACGACAGCTGGAGTCAGTGAAATGGGGTGGCTGTTTAAAGCTCATGGATTGCCTGTCATAATTTTTATCCCAAAGGAATGGTTTTAATACTTCAAAATAATAATTTGATTATTGCCAAGATTATTTTTCAGAGAAGAAAATGTGTTTTGTTTGAAAGTATATGAAGATTTCCATGCTAATTTAACCATTAGTATTATTGTGCCAGAGCAAGTTAGTATTTGTAAAGAATTCATCCTTATGTCCAATCCATTTCCTTTTAAACCTTTTTTATCAAGCTTTGCTTCATATGTAAATCTCTGGCTTTAATGATTTTGGGGGGAAATTGTGGAAATAAAAAAGTAGTAATGTTGTGGGTGTGTGTGAGATAAAGTAGGGAATGTCTGAAATAGAAAACTTTGTGCGCTGTGCTGTTACTCAGTCATTAACAAAGTTTAGCATGGAACTAGACATCAGCTCCCTCATCCTCACATTCCTTTTGTTAAAGGGAATTTGAACGCTTGCCATGTTTAGGCAGGTCCCAGCCACCATGCCTGCCCTGTGGTTGCAGGGGAAAATGGTATAAAGATTAAATATAAATTACTGCAATTGATGTAACTGCTTACCACAACCAATAAACTTCACTGGGATGGTGCTCAAAACTGTGTGTGCCGTGGACCACGGGTCTGTGACGTCGCCACCCATGCTTCTGTTTCAAGCTAAGACTGATGACCTAACTGAACAAATAAATTTCTTCTTCTCTTTAATCAGAGCAGGTCTATTAAGCAGTTTGCCTCAGAAAGTGGCACCCAGCACATTATTAAGGCAAAAAGCAGGAACAATCCTCAGGATGGTCGGTTTACGCGGCAGATACACTTGCAAACCTAACATTAAACAGAGAACCAGCAGCTCATTGGTGTCCCTGGATTCTAGGAACCTCAGAGATTTTCCCCGGCAGAAACACCTCCCATGCACTCTGTCACTTTGCTACCAACATGGCCCTGTTATCTTCAATTCTACTGTTAGGACTCACGGCCCTAATTAGATAATTAAAAAAACAACAAGAAGAAGAATCCAAGAACAAAGCTGTATTATTAACCCTCAGTGTGATTAAAAAAAAAAATCAAAGGTCTGAAAGAAATCCAAGAACAAAGCTATATTATTAACCCTCAGTGTGATTAAAAAAAATAAAATCAAAGGTCTGTCTCCAGTGATTTTCTGATACTGAGAAGCTGGGATTGAACCAAGAAAAGCTCTACTTTAGAGTAAAAGCCAAGAAGGGTAAGACTGACAACCTGAAAGGGGATGTTCTGACTCTTGGAGGGCCACAGAAAGTCTAGGGGAGCAGGATCCAGGAAAATGAGGCTGTACGTGAGCCAGAGGACACTCAGAACCCACCCCCACATCCATGCACACCCTGATATTACCTAGGGGCTTCCCTCTCCCCCCTTCTCCCCAAGAACAGGCTTCGTGACTTTAGTCCACCAACATTCCACTGAAACCTCGAGCTTCTACACTTCACACCCTTCAGCGAAATCACATACACAGACACTGAACACAGAATTTAAAGGCAAACTGTTCTGATAACTTTAAAATTAAAGAGAGAGCAAGAGAGACGAGTTTTCCTAATCCCGTGTCAGTTAAGATCTCCGCCAACCTGTCACAGCAGTGCTATTATTTCCCCAAGAGGTCGGGGGTGCTTTCGTGATGAGACTGTCTGGACTCGTAGGAGGCGAGATCTCTGAGGAGTCTTTTCCTCCTTTAGAGGTGTTTGCGGGTGAGGATGCAGTGGTGCGAGCAGGTAAGGGGCCACCTGAAGTCGGAGTAGAGGGCTCTTCGGTTGTGTTCCGTCATGTTCACAGGAGATGCAGGAAGGAGAAAAGAAACACGTGAGTCATACCCCAGATCATACCGTCTGAGCCTTCCAACTCCCCCGCCCATTACTGTGTGTACATAAACATACATGTGTACAAAAGCATATACGTAAATATATACACACACCATACTGCCAGGAGCCATGGTATTTATGTGTATATGGGGTGTGTGTGTGCATACATATGTGCACACACATGTATACAAATAAAGATGCATGCAGAGGAATAGATAGAATACGTAGACATATGTAAAGCAAGCTACAAAACGGGGGCTAAAGGCGAAAACAGGGAAATGGAATCAAAAGCAGTGACCCCCTCCCCGCCTCTTACTTCACTGGTGGATTCTGTCCGAAGCACTCAGGTTCAGAAGGATGAAACACAACATGTGAAGATGATTAAAAGAAACCATAAAGACTGATCAAGGAAAAGGATAAAGAAAAATAAAGTTGGAAGGGGTTCATTAGGAGGGCTAGGGTACCAGGAGATAAAAAATGAAAGACAAACGTTCCAGATGCATACACTGATTTTTTATATCAATCAGATTCAAACAAAGCACAGTGTCATGTGGCAGCCTGGATGGGAGGAATCTGGGGGAGAATGGATACATGTATATGTATGGCTGAGTCCCTTTCCTGTCTACCTGTAAACTAGCACGGTATTTTTAACCAGTTATACTCCAATACAAAACAAAAAGTTTTAAAAAATTAATAAAATGGAAAAAAGAAATTCAAAGAGTGAGTAAAAGACTGGAAAACAAAGTTCACAAATATATAAATGACCTAAGTCTCCAAAAATAATTTTTTTCATGATAGCAAATGAAACATCAATCTGAGATGCTGAGGTAACATTTCCCCCAGTTTCAGTTCACTTCAGAAAAAAGAAAAATGTGGCGAGGGGGCGGTGGAGTAGAACGGTGCAGAGCTGAGCGCACAGCGGAAGAGGCTGCAGGCAGGGCGAGCAGGCGCTGTGTGCCGGGGATCTCCGCACGTGTGCACTCTCGGCGAGCAGGTTTCCTCCTCTCAGAGGACGCGGAAGTACACCCGTTGTTTAAAAAAATAAAACAACATGGTGATCTCTGACTATTGGGATTATAGAGATCCATTTTTT
>NW_011495075.1:3476332-3476483 GCF_000754665.1 Bison bison bison
TATGAATAGCAAATTTCATGTTATGCAATATCTAATTCATGAAAAATTGAGTTCTATCACACAAGCATTTTGATTCATTCAGTTCAACAGGATTAGGCAAGTAAGACTAGCACAAAAATATCGGAAAAAGGAGAGACTGGCGGGGGGTGGG
>NW_011495075.1:3476583-3478697 GCF_000754665.1 Bison bison bison
AGGACAGAACTAAGAACAGAAATGGAAGATTCGAGCAGAGGATTAAGAAAACAGAAACAGCAACGATGGAAGGAATTCGCAGCTTCAGTTATCCATGTTGAAGGTGACGTGAAATCCATTTTTCACCAAATATCCATGAAATCTGCCTGAGTCACATGGAATTGCCCCGAGGCTAGAGCGCCCGAAAGATCACAGAACTAGTCTGTGATTACAGAAAGAGACAGTGCAGTTGCTCCACGTGTTCTTTGCCAAAGAAAGGTCCCAAACCCTAAAATTTCATAACCTAGGACGTCACAAATAAAGGAGTTTAATTAACAAACGTTCATCCACAATGACACGCCAAGACGTCCAACTGAGTAATAAGTGGCACCTTCCTGTCTTCAGCGTCAGGTGCTAAATCTAAGCTTTGGGGTTTCTCATTGCCAAATGTCGAGTGACCGGACGTGCGTGGGGCTGGGGGGAGACTGGAGGAGGCCGGGGGTGGGGAGAAGAAACGAGGGAGGGAGGAGCTGAAGATCCTGCCCAATAACATTGATCCACATCCATCACACTAGACTTGACCAGCGTCTTGTTTTTAGGTTAAACTAACGTTGGTGTCGGCAAGGTTCCAATGAGCCCTTCTGCTTTCAGGAAAAGAGCCTGGTTCCCACTGATCGTATTCTCGTACTTGGGAGAGAATATTCTGGCTTGCGTCGGGGGCCACTATTTCACTTACTCGGGTTCACCGTTTGGAGGCTTGTTGTGATGGCTCCGTGCAGAGAGCGTGGAAACTCTCTCAAGGTGAGGGTCACCTACTGTTTTAAATGTTCCCTCTCCTTTCCACCCCCTTCCCATCCCTTCCGGCAAAAGTAACCAGTTTCTGTGATTGAGACGAACTTACTCTTCTGTAAAAGGTGGGTATGTCAGTAGGTGGAATAAACTGATCACAATCTGCTATGCTTCAATGAGTTTCATATATTTATAAGACCTCTATGCCATGGGCTAAAGTTTCTTTAGGGAGCGGACACATGTATACCTGTGGCCCAGTCGTGTTGATGGACGGCAAAAATCATCACAGTATTGTAAAGTGATTATCCTCCAAATTAAAATTAAAAAAAAACAAACAATTCTGAGGAGATTTCAAATGTGCCTCATTAGAGCTGTGCTCTATAATTGTTAAACCAGGGTTATCTTAGGGACATTACCTATCTTCTTAATGATTAATCAGGGTATCTATAACATTTTCAAAAACAATAACATGTAACCAGTGTAATTTATTTTTAACTGGATGTAACCCAATTTTTCTCTCTCCTTTGACATGTGAAATATATGAACTAATTGTCAGCATCCTCATTGCTTAAATTTAATTTACCTCAGGATTAGGACACTTGTTAAAACAGTTAAGGTGTGACAATACAACTTGGAAATGATTATTTAAAATATCTCAATACTGTCAAAACTTTTCTGTTGCAGGAATTTATACATTTTATATATATATATAAAATTATGTTTAGAATTCTAATTTATCATATAGTTCCCTAACTATGAAGCTCTGCAATCTGACCAAAATAAATTGCTGTCTTTATAGTGATAAAATGTAAAAAGAGATTGAAAACTTGCCGTATGGTTTACTGGCAGGTGTAAGAAAAGCTATAATTTATACACAGTAATTCGTCTACAAATAATAATATGCTCAGGTAGTTATCCAACTTTATATCTTACAAGTAGGAATATTAAGAACAAGAGAATGTCGAGGGCCACTCATGATTACAAGGCTTGTCTGTACAAAATGATTTCACTAGAATATCACAGAAAATTTTATCAACATTAAATAAACAAAGTTAGCAACAAAAAGTAAAATAAGTAAAATGTAAATACCTTGAGTAGAAGGTTGGGTAGAGTTTCCTGAAAAAAGGAAAACAAACATCTCTTAGAAAGTTTCAAATTTCACACATACATATGTAAAAATATATATATATATACACGTATAGCATCTCTATGTTAATTCACATTCACAGTCACAGTTTTCAGTACCTTTCTCCCGGTTAAACCATAGCTCTTCTCTCTCTTTTTTTTTTTAAATTTTATTTTATTTAACTTTACAATATTGTATTGGTTTTGCCATATATCAAAAT
>NW_011495075.1:3478856-3516055 GCF_000754665.1 Bison bison bison
CTCCTCCTCCCTCCTCCCTCCCCATACCATCCCTCTGGGTCGTCCCAGTGCACCAGCCCCAAGCATCCAGTATCGTGCATTGAACCTGGACTGGCGACTCGTTTCATATATGATATTATACATGTTTCAATGCCATTCTCCAAAATCATCCCACCCTCTCCCTCTCCCACAGAGTCCAAAAGACTGTTCTATACATCAGTGTCTCTTTTCCTGTCTCGTATACAGGGTTATTGTTACCATCTTTCTAAATTCCATATATATGCATTAGTATACTTTATTGGTGTTTTTCTTTCTGGCTTACTTCACCCTGTATAATAGGCTCCAGTTTCATCTACCTCATTAGAACTGATTCAAATGTATTCTTTTTAATGGCTGAGTAATACTCCATTGTGTATATGTACCACAGCTTTCTTATTCATTCATCTGCTGATGGACATCTAGGTTGCTTCCATGTCCTGGCTATTATAAACAGTGCTGCGATGAACATTGGGGTACACGTGTCTCTTTCCCTTCTGGTTTCCTCAATGTGTATGCCCAGCAGTGGGATTGCTGGATCATAAGGCAGTTCTATTTCCAGTTTTTTAAGGAATCTCCACACTGTTCTCCAAAGTAGCTATACTAGTTTGCATTCCCACCAACAGTGTAAGAGGGTTCCCTTTTCTCCACACCCTCTCCAGCATTTATTGCTTGTAGACTTTTGGATTGCAGCCATTCTGACTGGCATGAAATGGTACCTCATAGTGGTTTTGATTTGCATATCTCTGATAATGAGTGATGTTGAGCATTTTTTCATGTTTGTTAGCCATCTGTATGTCTTCTTTGGAGAAATGTCTATTTAGTTCTTTGGCCCATTTTTTGATTGGGTCGTTTATTTTTCTGGAATTGAGCTGTAGGGGTTGCTTGTATATTTTTGAGATTAGTTGTTTGTCTGTTGCTTCATTTCATAGCTCTTCTCTTAACGTCATGTTTATAAAGCCCAAGTATGTCAAAATTATGCTATTAATATTAGTTTTTGAATTCTCGGGTAAAATAAAAATAATAGTTCAGTCTATTATTGGAATAGACTGTTGGAATTAATTTCAAGTCTGCAAAAAAAGTTTTAAAGGACTTCTGGAAAGTTTTTCCCAAACGAATTCCTTTATTGAGATGATAAGTATTGATTGCTTACTATGCTCTGTACATTATGCCACGTTCTAGGATAAAATATGATCAAGATAAAGAAATTCTCTGCCCTCAATGAACTTAGTCCAACGTGAGATATAGACAAAAAAGAAAAGAAAGAAAAAAGAAAGAGAAAAGCCATACACTGTGATGACGGACAAGAGGAAATATGACATAAAAAAGAATATGCCGCTGCTAAGTCGCTTCAGTCCTATCCAACTCTGTGTGACCCCATAGATGGCAGCCCACCAGGCTCCGCTGTCCCTGGGATTTTCCAGGCAAGAGTACTGGAGTGGGGTGCCATTGCCTTCTCTGAAAGAAGAATATGAGGATCACCTAATGCAGACTCCCAGTGCTGGTGGCTGGCGGGTGGAGGAGGCGTTGGAGAGCATTTCTTGGTACATTTAGCCTGTGAGCTCAGGGATTACGATCAGCTACCGTACTGGCATGATGAGAACTGGATTCCACCCCACGGAGCAAGGCGTGGATCCATCCGCCATCTCAGTAAACAACTGTTGAATAAAAAGATACTGTCGGTTCTCCCCCAAAAGACAGGCAGCTGACCTTGTGAGAGGGTAGCATAATGGATGGGCCGGTATTTAAACTACTTCCTGCCTCGAGATTTTATTTTCTGAGGATGAACAGATCTGAAAAAAACCCTCTCCCCTCAGAAACACCATCAGAGGTGTATCAGTGAGGAGGGTCCTTCAATTACATTCCCTGGTTTGCTCTTCAAAATAAAACATATTCTTGTATTAGGAGATCAAACCAGTCCATCCTAAAGGAAATCAGTCCTGAATATTCCTTGGAAGGACGGATGCTGAAGCTCCAATACTTTGGCCACCTGATATGAAGAACTGACTCATTGGAAAAGACCCTGACACTGGGAAAGATCGAAGGCAGGAGGAGAAGGGGACGACAGAGGATGAGATGGTTGGAAGGCATCACCAGCTCAATGGACATGAGTTTAAAGAAGCTTCCGGAGATGGTGATGGACAGGGTAGCCTGGTATGTTGCAGTCCATGGGGTTACAGAGTCGGACATGACTGAGCGACTAAACTGAACTGATTTTATAGATAGATAGATACTGTACATTATTTATATAATATGAGCTTCCCTGGTGACTCAGATGGTAAATAATCTGCCTGCAATGCAGGAGACCCAGGTTTGATCCCTGAGTTCGGAAGATCCCCGGAGGAGGAAATGGCAACCCACTCCAGTATTCTTCTTGGCCTGCAGAATCCCATGGACAGAGGAGCCTGGCAGGCTATAGTCAATGGAGTCTCAAAGAATCCAACACAACTGAAAAACTAACACTTTTCACTTTCATATATATAATATTCATTATACATAAATATTTAAGAAAATATTCAGGCACTACTGCAATGTAACTGGAAAAGACACTTTCATTTCCTAAGCCATATCCACTAGACTACAATTATTTTTTAAAATATTTCAATTAGTTTTTAGAATTTAGCTATAATTTGAAAAGTAGGAACACATATAAAGACCATCTACATGAAGTAGACTAGTCAAAAATCTAAGTAATATGTAAAGGACATGTGAGTATGTGTTGTGTCTGACTATTTTCGACCCCATGGACTGGAATCCCCCAGGCTCCTCTGTCCATAGGATTCTGCAGGCAAGAGCACTGGAGTGGGTTGCCATGCCCTCCTCCAGGGGATCTTCTGGACCCAGGGATCAAACCCAGGTCTCCTGCATTGCAGGTGGATTCTTTACCACAGAGCCACCAGGGAAGCCCCTCTAAAGGACATATCCACGCTCAAAAGTCCTCTGATGACTGTTCCATAAATGTACACAACAGATACTTGTGTGGAGGTTATCTCCCCACGTGAGATAAAGAGAGGATAGAAATTCCCTGGTGGTCCAGTGGTTAGGACTCCACGCTTTCACTGCTGAGGGCTCAGTCCCTGGCAGGGGGGAGCTAAGATCCCATAAGCCCCGAGGTGACGCCAAAAACAAACAAAAACTACAACGAACAAAAACATGATAAAGTAGAGGAAGGTTGAAATTATGTCAATATTGAGAGGAGACTAAACTACCAAATGTCTGTATGGTTTGTTGACGTCCCATCCTAATTGGCAATTCTTCCAAAATTATATAAACAGTGATTTCAAGTGTCTGTTGCATTTCATGCATCAGAATGTTAGCAAAATCACAGGCTGAAGGGACTCTGCTGAATCCTTTTCACTAAACAAGAAGACCTGATGAAAAGGGTACTGTGAGATATTCAACTATGTCACCATTTAGCCATCTGGTCAGTGCGTTTGGCCACTGAGGGGTCTGATTGGCCAACGAAGCTCGTGTGGTTCCCTGTGTTGTGGGATGTAGGCAGGCAGCTCTCTTTATACCCAAGTTTGTGTATGATTAGGAAGCAACCACCTACTGTTAGTGGAATCAAACAGACCTGGAAAAGCAAATAAAATATCTGCCTAAAGCACTTATTAACTTATGTATGACAGCTACCTATTTAATGCTGTATGTATGTGCCCATTCAGTCGTGTCCAACTCTTTGTGGCCTCATGGACTGTAGCCCGCCAGGCTCCACTGTCCATGGGATTCTCCAGGCAATAATACTAGAGAGAGTTGCCATTTCCTCCCCCAAGGGATCTTCCCAACCCAGGGATTGACCTGCATCTCTTGCATCTCCTGCATTGGCAGGAGAATTCTTCACCATTGAGCTCCCTAGAAAGCTATTTAATATTAGGAGGTTGTGCTAATAAAAATAGCATTACAATAGGTGTCAAACTTATATGAACAATACAGAGAAGGTCTGGAAAACAGGTGAAGAAAAATGTGTGAAATGGCAGTAGGAATTACGAGGGTATATGCTTAGATGTGACAGTCAAGGGAAGGTATCAAGATTTTTCAATTTTTTTTTTTTTTTTGCATTGAACGGTCTTTTGGGTTCCACACACACATCATATCCAATAAATATAATAAAATAGAGCACCATTAGATATCAAGTGTTTCTGTATGTTATAATTTGATTTTTCTCTTCTGGGAATAACATTTCCTACCCTTTAAAATATATATATATGGCAAGAACTAGTTTTCACCGTTTAGACAAAGGACTATTTAGAAGTATTCCAGTAGGTGGCAGAAGAGCACCAAAAATCTGCAAATCCTTTCCTAGCATTCCCATCCGGCTGCTGTGAATCACCCACGGAACTGACTAGGTACATTAAACAGATGAAAATGGAGATAACAGGCCACTTGATCTTCAAAGCCGTGTTATTCTAACACATGTCTTGTTACTGAATTTACCTTTCCCAATATGTTTCTTTTACAACTCAAAATGTTTAACTGATTGCAAATCAAAGTTACCTTGAAGTCACACCCCTAAGTCCCCCACCAGAGATTTCAGCAAAAACTAGGAATGAATTGAGTGAAAATGACATTTCAAAAGACATACTTGAGCTTTAAATACCAGCTGTTCGTATCATCACCACTGCCCCAACCCCCTACTCCCTC
Source organism: Bison bison bison (assembly GCF_000754665.1). Classification (NCBI taxonomy): domain Eukaryota; kingdom Metazoa; phylum Chordata; class Mammalia; order Artiodactyla; family Bovidae; genus Bison; species Bison bison. The sequence goes on from NW_011495075.1 coordinate 3,483,513, forward strand.
AAAAGGAATGGAACACCCTTTCCAAAGGGATCTAAATCTGTCTTGTTTGGCAAATCTAAGAAAGGTACGAGGACAGAGGGATGAAGCAGAAGAAATGAAATAAATGCCGGTTTTCAGGATCAGCCTCCAATGAATGGTTGCATGTTTTGAAGGTTAAAAATGCACATCTGACCTCTGTAAACATAAAAGCAATATAAAAATGGAAAAGGCAAGTCAAGACCCCCCCCCAAAAAAATACAGGTCCAGTAAAACAGATACGTATGGTTTTCCTTGCTTGCTAAGGCATGATAATACTAAAACAGAATAACAAATATAAAAGGATTCTACCTTAACTTATTCTTTAAATATATGATCAACAAACAGCAAATCCAACAAATATATCCTATTACTACGTATCTATGGAGTAAGTCTTCACGCAAGTGACAAAGCATTGACTAGACTTCAGAAAATTATAGGAAGTAGTCTCTCCTTCCCTCCTTCAGTAAATATAATAATTAGAGCAACAATTTGCCAAAAAGCTGTGTATTAGACACTCTGCAAGCCTCTTTACATGTTTTTGCCCTTAAGCATGCCAGCAAGTCAGTGAGTCAGCAATTATTTTTCCTATTTTATAGGGAATGAAACTGACACTGAAAGGAGCTTAGTAAATTATTCGGTTGCACACCGAGCAAGTGGCAGACGTGAAGAAGGCTGTCTGATACTAGTTCTCCTATTTTTTATGCAGAATTTGTATTAAAACATTGCTTACATTTTTTAAGTGTCTAAAGTCCCATGAATAAAACAGTTGCTGCTTACCACCAGAAAATCATTTTAGATATTTCAACTGGTAAAGGAACACAGGATTTTAATATCTATTGACATGGAGCTCTTTTGACAGATTAAAAAAAACTAAGGCTCAGTGAGTTTTAATGCCTTTCTGATTTCATGCAATTTAGAAAGACTCGGAGATTTATTGGTGACTCAGTGGTAAAGAATCCACCTGCCAATGTAGGAGACCTGGGTTTGCTCCCTGGGTCAGGAAGAGCCCATGGAGGAGGAAATGGCAACCCACTCCGGTATTCTTACTTGGGAAATACCTTAGACAGAGGAGTCTGGCAGACTACAGTCCATGGAGCCACAAAAGAATAAGACACGACTTAGCAACTGAACAACAGCAATGTGATTTATAAGCTCCATCAATTACCACAGAATTTCAACATCCCTTTTGGGGAGCCTCATTCTTAGATACAATGGGATTCCAAGAAACAGACTGAAATCTTTAGGAACGACAGAGACCAAAATAAACAGAAGAAAGACCTGGGAGAAACAAGAGCGTGCAAGGAGCAGACAGACCCCTGAAAACTATAATTCTTCTCAGAAATGAGACAATATTGTATCCAGGAACAGAAGAAGGGGCACTAAAAAGCAACATTTCAAGAACAGGAAAGGAGGTCAAGAGATACTGGCTAAAATCTTCAGGAAAAACAAACAGCAGGACAACAGAAAACAGCTGTTAAAGATGGTTGAGTAGCTCCGTGCTTGTGTTTTCTTCTGGAAAGCCGGAAGATGCCAACAGGTGGAGGGCGGTGGCCTGGTCTTACTACAGATCTCCCAGTACCATCTCATCGGAAACCCCAGGGAGTAGGTGGCATTGTCCTCTTTTAACAGAGGACGTCTCAATAAATAAATACATGCAAGGCTAAAGAGTTCCTAGCAGAAGGAGTTTGGTTTTAAATGCAGATATGATTCTAAATGGAGAAAGCAATGGCACCCCACTCCAGTCCTCTTGCCTGGAAAATCCCATGGACAGAGGAGCCTGATAGGCTGCAGATCATGGGGTCGCTAAGAGTTGGACACGACTGAGCGACTTCACTTTCACTTTTCACTTTGATGCATTGGAGAAGGACATGGCAACCCGTTCCAGTGTTCTTGCCTGGAGAATCCCGGGGACGGGGGACCCTGGTGGACTGCCGTCTATGGGGTCGCACAGAGTCGGAGATGACTGAAGCAACTTAGCAGCAGCAGCAGCAGCATGATTCTAAAATGTCCCGGGCTTATTCAACTACACACTGCCATAAGGGAAACGTATTTAACACTCAATCCAGTAGTTACTCTAAAGAGACCCACGATGAGTAAAATACCATGTGTGAACCATCAAAGGGGGATTCAGAGTAAGTCACACACTGAAATTTATTTTTTAAAAGCGCAAATTGCTGAATGATAGCTATAAAAGAGGTAGCTTCTTACTTAGAAACAAACAAAAAAAAATGATGGGAGCGCATGGAAGGCAAGGAAGGGTGTGAACAGAACTGTGATGAACTGACAGAACTAAAACCAAGCTGAGGGACATCCCTGGTGGTCCAGCAGGTTATGACCTCACCTTCCAGGGCGTGTGGGTTCCATCTCCCGTCAGGGAGTTAAAGATCCTACATGCCTCACAGTCAACCAAAACATAAAACAGAAGCCATATTGTAAACTTCATTAAAGGCTTTAAAAATGGTCCACATAAAAAAATGCAATCTTTACAATAAAAATAAATAAATAAAACCAAGTGTGTATGTGTGTGTACTTAGTACTGTCGGACTCTTTGTGACCCTATGGACTGTAGCCTACCGGCTCCTCTGTGGGATTTCCTAGGCAAGAATAGTAGAGTGGGTTGCCATTTCCTTATCCAGGGGATCTTCCTGACCCAGAGATCGAACCCATGTCTCCTGAACTGAAGGCAGATTCTTTACCACTGAACCAGCAGGGAATCCCTTATTCTTCAGTATTTGTACACAAAGCTTAGAGGAAGGAAAAATAAAACATTCCTGAAAATGGTTTACTCTTATTATGTGCATGCTTTAAAACTAAACAAACAAGCAAAAAAGTCTGTGATCAAACCTACATCTCCTAAAAGAAGTGGGATGTAGGAGAGAGAGGGTGGTGGGTGGGCTTCCTGGGGCCAGGGGTTGACAGCCGGCTGCAGGACTGGGCACTGATCCAGGTCTGGGTCAAGCTCCATGACTTAGCATCCACAGACTTTTTTTTTAAAGGGAACCAAGAGTGAAATCTAAATTATAGTGAGTTGGCCAAGAGGTTATGTAAAAACCCAAATGAACTTTTTGGCCAACACAATACTATCTTCTAGTGAACTAAACACTGCTGCTGCTGCTGCTGCTGCTAAGTCGCTTCAGTCGTGTCCGACTCTGTGCGACCCCATAGACGGCAGCCCACCAGGCTCCCCCGTCCCTGGGATTCTCCAGGCAAGAACACTGGAGTGGGTTGCCATTTCCTTCTCCAATGCATGAAAGTGAAAAGTGAAAGGGAAGTCGCTCAGTCCTGTCCAACCCTCAGCGACCCCATGGACTCCAGCCTTCCTGGCTCCTCCATCCATGGGATTTTCCAGGCAAGAGTACTAGACAATAACAAATAAACAGGAGAAGGACCCTAGGTTGCAGCGAGTCGGCCTAACCAACCTGTCCCCCCTTTGGCAAACAGGATCCCTAGGTCTGCCGAGGCTGCCCAGAAGGGAAGGGAAATAAAAGCAGAGTCTGATAACACGCGCTACTAACTTCTCATTTCCCCTTGCTGAAAACTCCGAACAGAAACACTTGATTGACTTTCAAAATCATTAAAGGAACCTGGCCTAATGGGAAAAGCTCCCCTTTCAAATAGAAGAGGTTCTCAACACGCTCTTCTCATCAGAAGGCTGTTTGCACAGCGAAGAGCAGCCTTGGTGGCTTTTCTGCTCTTGTGGTTTCTCCTCCTCCAGGGTACTTCTGTTTTTCTGATTCTGAGTCTTCATAGGAAAGGAAGAGGTGTAGCCGTGCGGTTAAGCGCGCAAGCCTTTGCAAATGGTGCAGCGCGTTGCTATGGCAGCGTCGGCAGCGGCCCCAGCCCGGGGTTAAACCACAACTTCTCTAGTTAATGGCGAAGCCGGCTGATAAGACAATGAGCTCGTGCGGCAGCCCTGAGTTTCAGAGCTCTTTGTTTTTGTTTCAATGAAAAGGTGTTTCAAGGAGAAGGTTGGGAATTAGGAGGGCGGTTTGTCCCCCTTGGAAGCATTCCGTTTGGAAAAGCGTTTGCAGATCATATTTTAATGAGAAAAAAAAAAAGTTAAATCCAAGCTCCTCTTCAATAAAGTAAAAAGTCACCCTCTCGGGCCCGCAGTGAAATTGGATTCATTAGTTACATAATGCAGCTTAGAGAAAACAGGTTCCAAAGAAAAAAGTAAGACAGATGTGCTTATTTTTAAATAGAATTCACACTCCTTTAACCTTAAGGTTATGAAATGACCAAAGAGAGCAGAGGTGAAGACATTTCACCAAGTGCAGAGTTCTTTATCATCACCTACGAATGTTACTCTCCCGCTACGACATACCACATCACACCCTTTGCAAGCAAATGTTCTGAGCTAAATATGTTCAGTGACTTCCTCAATATCACACTTGAAGTCTCCTGAAAGGTCACGCCTGAGAAGCCAGAGATGTATAGGTGCGTTTTGGTCTCTCAGCCACATTACCAAGCGGCTTCAGCCCGGTAGTAACCATTTTCTATGCCGAGTGTTTCTACCCACTGCCCTGATGCTGTTGTTCACCTGCCAAGTCGTGTCCAACTCTTTGAGACCCCGTGGACTCCAGCACTCAGGCTCCCTGTCTTTCACTGTGTCCTGGAGCTTGCTCAAGCTCCTGTCCATTGAGTCCGTGATGCCAGCCAACCATCTCATCCTCTGCTGCCCCCTTCTCTTTCCGCCTTCAGTCTTTGCAACTGCCTTAGGTCTTAGCTGAAGATAGTTAATGGTACATAAAATATTAAATAGCATATGAACACCCATACATTATCAGTCCTGGAAAATGGTCATGAGATCATTTTTACTGAGTGTTTTCAGGAAGATTCACATTGGGTCAGTTTCTTGGGCCTTTGTGTGTCAGGAAATTTTCCTCTCTCTTAAGTAAAAAGGAGCATTTTTGGAATACCTACTCTCTTTGGAATATCTCTGTGGGGTGTTAGAACTCTTGCTTCTTAAATGAGAAAACAAGGATGCTGACAGCTTGAATAAATTGAATTAAGTGAACACACAGAGTGAGTAAATTAACAGTGCAAAAACTCAGTTCTACCTCTACCAGACAGCAAAGAACCAGTATTTGTTATCAACCACATAAGGCTACCCCCTGGCACTGCAGGATTCAGAGCACCCATTTCACATCACTCTTGAGCTTTGGCTCATACTCCATGAATATCTAATACCTGGGCTCCGAGCTTCCTTCCCCAGCCTTTCCCCTAGTCTGACTCTGACCTCGTCCTATTTCACCAACCTTTACACTCGGGCCTAAACTGTGACCTCCCCCCCAACTTCCCCATTCATTTTAGATACAGCCACGAGGAATCCACTTTTACAATGTACTGATATGCTTTATTCTTGTTAAAATAACTTAGTAGAAGATTCCAAAATCTTTACTGTTCTTATTGAAAGCCCTTCCCAATCTATCTCCAAATTGCCTTTCCAATGCTATTATCGGTATGCTTAAATGAAATTATTTAAGTTCAAATTCAGTATAAGTGCAATTTATTGCAACCAAATAGGGTTTCAGCATACTTCCCTACTTCCCTTTCAGTTTTATTTTACCCTAACCTGGAATATCTTTCCTTCTTTTAATGACCCTGAGTCATGGCCATCCAAGACTTGATTCAAAATCCAACCTCATGACAATTTTCCTGGTCCCCTCAGGTCACCAAGGTCTTCCAGCATTTAGAATAATAATGATGTATGGCACTCACGGGCATACATATCATGAATAAACTTATCTATTTAGTTATCTCTTTCCATGGTACGTTCCAGTTAAGGTCATAGCTGTTTGGAACAGCACAGGATGGCTTGAATCCCTCCATCTCCACTCTCCAGCTGTGTGACCTTGGAAAAGTGACATACCGTGTCTGAACATCAGTTCTCCAGTTAATCTATAATATCTAGTCATAGGGCCATATGTCTGTTAGGTAAGACCATGTGAAGCACTTAGGAGTGCACTTAGCCCCTAAGTAATCACTGAGCCCTTCCTCACTTAGGGACTGAAATGGGTAACGACCACTGTTTTCCTCATGAACACCATGATCACACCTTTGGGAATCTGACTGGTTAACTCTATCTGTGTTTCTTAAAGTTGCTGGTGAATCGCCAGGCCTTGAATGTTACACGGTGACTATTTGTGGAAGGTAAATAATAAATATCTTGGGTTTTAGTCTTCATGCAGTTCGTACATGGTAACACAGCATTGGGCAATAGAATTCTGAAACTCATTGTAAGATATGGGATGTGTAATTTCTCATTTCATAAGACAGCACTGTGGTTCCTCTTGTCATTTTCGTGTGCTTTCACATTTTCCTGCACATCTCTATTTATGTCCTGCAATGCAGAACAAAATGCAAACCTGTACCCACAGCAAACCGAGCTTTGCATTGCATTCACAATGACCTGGTGTTGAATCCTAGCCGGCCACTTAGGACCCTGAGCAGACTGAACAATACGTGTGAGCTTTGTTCTCCTTGTGTGTGGAGACAGAATCACCACACCTTATGTACGTGTAGGTACAAAGGAGGATTGGATTGAGTAATATTTGTGGAGGGTTCGCAAAACGGACAGCAGGCACACAGGTGGTGTTGAATCAGTGTTCATTCCAGTAACACCCATCCATCACTCTGCTTTTTTCACTTGGTGACCCTCAGTAGTCCTAATTTTCAAAAAAAGAGTCAGGAATCCAGGGGTAGTTAAAACTACCATTTTAAGAGGCTCTCAGGGCTGAGTCATCTATTCATTTAGTTGGCACTCAAAATCTCATTTTATTTTTCATTATGAGTTGAGTAAGAATCTACACGTGCCTACCATCTTGAATTCTCAATTTCCGCAGAACTTTTGTGCAGTTAATGCAACTTGTGCTGGGAAAGAAAGACTCTGAGTCCCACCCAGAATGTGTCACGTGCCCTTAGCATGGACATGCTTTTCATATCCAGTGCTCTGTCTTCTATTTTTCTTTTGCATGCTCCCCATCCCTTGGATGAAGGACTGTTGCTGAAGCTCCAATACTTTGGCCACCTGAAGCAATGAGCCAGCTCATTGGAAAAGATCCTGATGCTGGGAAAGGTTGAAGGCAAAAGGAGAAAGTGGCAAAGGGTGAGATGGTTGGATGGCATCACCGACTCAGTGCACATAAGTCTACACAAACTCCAGGAGATGGTGGAGGACAGAGGAGCTTGGGGGCTGTACTCCACGGGGCCGCAAAGAATCGGACGTGACTTAGCAACTGAATAACAACATCCCCTGGAGGGCTTTGAAGAAATTTTATCAAAGAAGGGCTTATGAGTGAAAATAAAGATACCAGCCCTCAAAAACATGTGGTTTCCTAATGACCGTCAGCTGTGATTGCTGTCTCGGGCAAGCAGTGGAAATGGCTGGGGCCCATGGGTGCTGAGCCCCAGGCCTCCCTTCCCAGAGGTGCTCAGACACCAGCGCCATGCGGTCCGGGACCCAACCTTCTGGCCATCGCCCAGAACACTACCCCAGAACCCCTCACCCACTGACACAGATCTTAAGTTTGACAGTTGAACAAAAAAATCCATGATAGTGAGAGCCCACGAAATCCACCGACACAGATCTTAAGTTGGACCATAGAGATGGCCCATGAAAGACTTTTCCTACTGCCTCTAACTTACAGTTATAGGATATCAGAGGCGAACGCAACCCCGAAATACTAAGTGGTCCTAAAGAGCTACGGGAGTACTCTCCAGCTCAAGCTTCTGCCTGTGTGTCTCTGTCCTTTGTAGAGTTAATATAGCAACACCGTGAATAAATTGTGTGCACACCAAAAGATAATAATAGCAGTTTGCTGGATGGAGACAGGCGTGCCTTCTTTTCAGCCTCACGTCCAGTTCACTGTCCTCCTTACCGACTGGCCGAGGCATTGCCCAAAGTCGAAAGCATACCAGAGGCTTTGTGCAAGCTATGCTAAGGCTGTCACTCTTTTAAAACCTCCAGACATGGCTTCCTTAGACCTGAGTCAAGTGTCCAGCACCAGCTTGGGGGCCCAGACAGCACGTCAACTCTGTGTATTGAGTTGAAAGTGGTTTGACTGAATCTAGGTATTAAAAAACACAACAGCATTACAATGCTGAAGAGTGGATGTGCGGTGGCCAGAATAAAATGCCTCATCACGCGTCTATTTCTCACTGCAACTGCATCTTTACTTACTTTTCACATCAAGGTGCCATTTTCATCTCACAGAGCACACATACCCTCGAGTTTGAGGTGTGGTCCTCAATCCTGAGGCAGGCGCAAACGCTGGGCAGGCAGAGCTCTGGAATGGTGCTTTTCACAGGCCTTGGTCAGCCTTTAAAGTGAAGTCAGCAGTGACAACAGAAATTGGCCCACCCATTTCAGATCCAGGAAAGGAGCCACTGGTCAGATAAAGGGGGCATTCAGGGTAGGGAAGCCTGAGAGATACTCTGGTGCTGCAGTGGCTAAGACTCTGTGCACCACTTCATAATGCATGGGTTCAGTCCCTGGCCAGGGAACTAGAATCCTGCCAGCTGTGAGGTGCTACCCAAAAACCTGTGCATGTGTGTATGTGTGTGTGTGTGTGTGTGTAAAATAAAATGGATAGAGATACCTTCCTTCCTTTTATAAGTGATAAAATGATCCAAGGAAAACAAACCACATGGGTTACATATTTGCATAACTTATACCTAATCTTGCCTGGAGAATCCCAGGGATGGCGGAGCATGGGGGCTGCCGTCTATGGGGTCGCACAGAGTCGGACACGACTGAGGCGACTTAGCAGCAGCAGCAGCAGCAGCAGCAGCATACCTAATTTACAGAGATCGAAAAATCATTTTTATGCCTGATCTATAATAAAGGAAATCTGGTTTCTGGCCTAGTATGTCATTTCATGTCATACAACAAAAAAGTATACTTGGGCTGAGATAATTCTTATGGAAATCTCATGAGAAGCTCATAGATTTAATTTTTTCACATCATTTATCTCTTTATGAGAATCTATTCCAATTGACCCTAGTGAGGGGGAGGCTGAGGCCAAAATTAAGTAAATTCTTACTGTTAATGAGATATTATCAATGTTATATTTTTTTTAAGAATGAAAGTTACATGTGAATGACATAAAGGTAAATTTGAGCACATTTAGTGAGAAAGCACTGGGTTTTGTTTTTGTTTTTTTTCTTTGGTATTATAAGTTCTTATTTCATAGTCTCTCACCTATCTCAACAAAATTACATTTTCTTTAAAATTTAGATTTTGTCCCTGATAGCTCAGTTGGTAAAGAATCTGCCTGTAATGCAGGATACCCTGGTTCGATTCCTGGGTTGGGGAGATCCCCTGGAGAAGGGGATACTGGCTACCCACTCCAGTATTCTTGGGCTTCCCTGGTGGCTCAGATGGTAAAGAATTTGCCTGTGATGTGGGAGACCTGGGTTCAATCTGTGGGTTGGGGAGATCCCCTGGAGAAGGGAAAGGCTACCCACTCCAGTATTCTGACCTAGAGAATTCCATGGACTGTATAGCCCATGGGGTAGCAAAGAGTCAGACACGGCTGTGACTTTCACTCATGTTCACTTTCTCACAAAAATGAATTACACATCAAAAAACTACAGTTACTACAATCTTACAGTGAGTAGAATTGAGAAATATTAAAAGTTTTCCAAGGATGACTGAAAAAAATTGTTATAACTGAAATCAGGCCTTCAGATTACAGAAATAGTTAAATGAAACCCACATGCTATATAACTGGTAATAGATTATTTTAAAGAACCATGCAAAGTACTGGGGGCACTGCAGAGTCTCCAAAAAAGAGTGGGAATTCTGGTAGAGTGGTTCTGCAGCATACAGTATGATTAAAGTTTTTGGTAAATTAAATAGAGTCACTTTGGTATATGCATGGGGAAGAGAATCTAGAAGTGTATGCATCGTTATATTAACTAATAAATATTATTAACTGCTTACCTTATTGTCCATCTAGTCACATACTTCCGTGTCTACATTGTTATTGTGAATATATTTGTAATTAGAAAATTAATATTGACTGTGTGCTAAGAAGTTCATTTAAAGCTACATTTAATCTCTATATTTTCTAATTGGTTTTGAGACAATGATTGAAAGACTATGAAACAGACCATAGCTATGCTTTTAGAAGTTAAGATCACATTATACAATATCCTCAACTTGTGGATGCTTAAAAACTGCGCTGACAGTTATAATAAATCAGAACAATGGACCCACTGTGAATCTTAGAACATGTAGCCATATCTTTTGAAAATGGAGAATATAAAATAGAATTAGAAAAATGGGAAAATATTTGAAAAGGCTTGGAGCATCCCATGAAATGTAGAAATGACAGCATCAATAATGATGATGAAGATGACGATACTAGTTAATGTTGATTATTAAGCCCTTGCTCTGCTAGTACGATGGACTTCCCTGGTGGCTGAGTGGTAAAAAAAATCCACCTGCCAATGTAGGAGACACGAATTTGATCTCTGATTTGGGAAGATCCTCTGGAGAAGGGAATGGCTACTCACTCCAGTATCCTTGCCTGGACAATCCCATGGACAGAGGAGCCTGGCGGGCTACAGTCTGTGGGGTCGCAACGAGTCGGACACAACTTAGCAACTAAACAACAGCATCTTCTAGCATGACACTGGGGAGCTTAGACAGATAGTCTTCCCTTTAGGTGGCATCCTGACACTCTGCTCAGTCCTGACTCATACTGATAACTGACCTCCCTCGCTGCTCCTCCGGATAACACCAAAGCCACTAGGTCTTCAAGACCATTATTTCTTTAATATACGTCCCATGGGGTGCTAGGTGGCATCATAAAATTACCGTGAACTGGACCACCATGCAGACAAAGTGCCTGGCCCCGTGGTCCAGGCTAAGAGGGCGGGGGGCTCAAAGGCTCTGCCTTCCACCCATGGATTTAGGTCCCGAGAGTAAGGTCTGCCTTCTTATCTTAACACTGGGTGGATAAGACCTGTCTGGCTGTGGTGTGGTGAAGATGAGGGATCCATAAAGACTCAGAGGCGGAGTAAGCTTTCCAAGTCACAGGCAGCTGCTTTCGTTGCCAGGGATGCCAGTGTGAAGCAGGAAAGGGCCAACTAGAGAAAGGTCATAGCAAAGAGCCGGTGGAAGTCTCCCTGAGGAAGTCTGTATCCACTGAGCCGGTGGAAGTCTCCCTAAGGAAGTCTGTATCCACTGACACTTGTGTGAGGGCGTCTGTGATGGAGGTACTCCCTGAATTTCAGAGGGGCAGTCAGTGCCACGTTGATGAGGACAAGTCACCGTGGTAACAGCCTAGCTGCAGAGTGGCACACGTGCCATTGGGAGTCATAGAACCCCAGTGAACCCCGGGCTTCAGCATCGCTGTGAGAAGTAAACAGCACACTGCGCGTGATAGTGCTGAGTTACTCAGTCCTAAAGGAAGCTAGTTTAATAATAAAGCCCTCGTGAAAATTACTTATCACTAGTATCTATGTTCAGAGAGAGCATCACAGTTCAGTTGGTCCATCAGACAAACCCCAGTTCAAATTCATTCTACAAGACACCTGACCAGTAACTCTTCAAAAGTTTCAAGATCATGAAAAACAAGGGAAGATATTGAGAACAGTCACAGGCCCAAGGAGACTGGAGAGGCTTGGGGAATAATTACTGTGGTGTTCCGGACTGGATACTGTAGCAGAAGGAGGACGCTGGCGTTAAAAACTGGTGAAATCTCAACGTCTATTTCTCAGTTTTGACAAATGGACCGTGGTTATGTAAAAGGTTAAAATTTGAGGAAGCTGACTGAAAAGTAGATGGGAACTCTCTTTGCAACTTTTCTGTGAATCTAAAATTATTCCCCAATTAAAGGTTATTTTAAAAAGAGTTTTATTTTCATGCTTCTGAGAAACATAAAGATTGTCTTGCACTCTTACCAAGAATTACTTTTGAGATTCAGAGGAACCTTCGTGGCACATCTGGTAAATGTTTGCCATCGTGGCTCTGTCTTCATGGAATTGCAATGCAGATGCTGTAAATAGCCACTGGGAGAAAGGCTGCATTGGATACTGTGCCCTGTTTTAGGAATCATAAGATTTCGGGATTGAAGGATACAGTAAAGTGTACTTAATCATCTACTTAACATGAAACTGCTTTAGAAAATTCCTGCACACTGTGTGTGAGCTCACTCCTAAACGTCTTTATAGAAAACGTACTCACAGCTTTTTGTAGATGTGGGCGCAGCATCCCCCACCTAACAGAAGTGAGGGTGGGCTTGAGATAATTGCTCCAGGTTCCCATGAAAAGAGGACGTGGGCGTTAGGCCAAAGAGGCAGTGGCACTTCTGCTGCAGGTAAGGAATAAGCAAATGCGGGGAAATGAAGCCTTTGGGTTAAGAAGATAAATCTGGATGCTGTTGAAAATGTGTAAATGTAATTTTTTTCAAAGTGGTTTTTGATTGCTATTCTATGGTGTACCAAATGAATATATGAGCTTACCAATAGAGCTTATAAATAACTCTACTTATTTTTTAGGGTTTTTAGCCCCTATATGTTTACACAATTCACCATGGCATGAAAGTCATTTAATTAAAGCAATGTTTGGAGAGAAGTATATCATGAACATCTCCTAACTATAAATTTCTTAAATTTGGGTTTGCTTTTTAAAAAATATCAGCAAAGTCAATACATATATGAAGTGAAGTGAGGTGTTAATTGCTCACTCATGTCTGACTCTTTGTGACCCCATGGACTGTAGGCCTCCAGGCTCCTCTGTCCATGGGATTCTCCAGGCAAGAATACTGGAGCGGGTTGCCATTTCCTCCTCCAGGGGAATCTTCCTGACCCAGGGATAGAACCCTGGTCTCCCACTTTGCAGAAGGATTCTTTACTGTCTGAGCCACTAGGCAACCCTATATGGATAGATAGATAGACAGATAGACAGACAGATAGATATCACAAACCAAAAGATTTATTTGAGGAGAAATGCTGTTTCACTCTGAGAACATATTCTTCTGTAGTCTTTCATCATACGCTGTTAATTTTCAATAAGAGACTGTGTTCGTTACTATCACTGGAAGAGAGATAAACATGAACTCTTTCGTTTCCTAAATAACCAACTGAGAGACTGGGGCTTTGCCCCTATAAAAGAAACAGCCCCAACAGGGTCTTCTTATTTAATAAAATCCAATGTTTCACTGTTAATTCATTCAATACATATAGTCAAATCCCTGTTGTATACAAGACACCGTGTCTCTGACGCCAGGGGAACACAGCCTCTGGTGTCGGGTGACTTCCAGCCTAGTTGACATGTGGCCCTAATAACACTGGCACATGCACAGCCCTGGCACACACCCGGCACTCTCACCGCATCTCCAGTGTCTATGTGAACGTGCCACACATATCAGCTTCCTCGTTCATTGTAATCATGTGGCGTGTGTATAATTACCACCCCAACTTTGGAGATGGAGAAGGCACAATAAGTTACCATGAATAATTTGCCCAGGCTTATTCAGCTCGTGAGCAGCAGAGATGGGATTCGAGTGCAGACAGCAGGGCTTGAAGTCAGCTCTCTTCATCACTGGGCTGTAACCACACAGCATCATGCTAAGTGCTTTAGTGGAGCCGAGCACAACTGATCACGGCAACCGACAGACAACGCCTAACCCTATCCTGGGGGGAGAATGGAAGACGCCCTGGAAACAGCAGTATCTAAGCTGAGAAGGTCAGGCTGGAGCTGGCCAGGGAGGAAAGATGAGTCTTTCAGAGAAAAAGAACAATGAGGCCCCGAGTGGAGAACCTAGAACATTTCAAAAAGTGAAAGCAAGAGGAGAGGTAGAAAGGGCTCAAACCTGGAAGCGAAACTGCTCTGCTGGTGGAAGGACCTCCTATTGCACACTCTTCTCCTCGGGCACCCAGACCCGCGGGGGCGCTTTCAGCAGGTGGGTGGCCCATGTGTGGATTCAGAGTGGAGTTCAGGCAAGACAAGGGCACGGGTGGGAGCCTGCCAGGTGCTCTCAAAATGCTGTTAAAATACCTTCCGCTGCAACTAGCGGGGAGGGCCGGGGGAAAAACCCTCAAACAGAATAAACACCAAGGAATTTATTGTTTTCCCCCAAAGGGTTACTTCAGTGGGTCCACAGTGGTATCAGAGCCCAGATTCCTTCCGTAGATTCTCTGACATTCACAGGGTGTTGACCTCACTGCCCTCAAGGTCTCAAAATGACTAGGTGCCACCATCTCATAAAACACCGACCAGGACAGGAAGGGTGCCTCGCGTTCCCTTTGCTTTTTAAACCTGAGGACAAAGTCTCCCCCAAGCCGACTTGATGTCTCATGGATCTAAATCACACCCCTGTTAAAGGGAGAATGTGCGTCACAAGCTACTCTGACCCATCAGGTGCCGTCGCCCCGAAGCGGCCAGGTCTAACCGAACTTTATCGTATGGAAAGGCATACAGATGAATAAACAAAAGAATGCAAAACCCACTTGTTTCTAAAAAAGTTCTCACTAGCAAGAAAAACACAGAGGTGTGGGGGTTACAAACTCAGATGTTTCTCTTAAAAAAAAAAATTTTATTTTGTATTGGGGTATAACCCCTTAATGGGCTTCCCAGGTGGCGCTGCTGCTGCTGCTAAGTCGATTCAGTCGTGTCCCACTCTGTGCGACCCCATAGACGGCAGCCCACCAGGCTCCCCCGTCCCTGGGATTCTCCAGGCAAGAACACTGGAGTGGGTTGCCATTTCCTTCTCTGATGCATGAAAGGAAAAGTGAAAGTGAAGTCGCTCAGTCGTGTCCAACTCTTAGCGACCCCATGGACTGCAGCCCACCAGGCTCCTCTGTCCGTTTAGTGGTAAACAACCCGCCTGCCAATGCAAGAGACGTGAGACCTGGGTTCAGTCCCTGGGTTGGAAGATCCCCTGTAGGAAGGCTTGGCAACCCAGTCCAGTATGCTCGCCTGGGGAACTCCATGGACAGAGGAACCTGCTGGGCCACAGTCCATGGGGTTGCAAGAGAGTCAGACACGACTGAAGAGACTTAGTACGCACACAGACATAGCTGATTAACAATGCTGTGATCATTGCAGGGGAACAGCAAAGGGACTCGGTCATACATATATGTGTATCCATTCTCCCCCAGACCCCCCTCCCATCCAGGCTGCCACGTGACATTGAGCAGTCTCAGAGGGCTCTACTGTAGGAAGCCAGGTAGGCTGCATCGGAGCCAGGGCAACCGAAGTGGACAGGAGTGAATATTTCAAGAGATAGAAAGACTGTCAACTTGGGAATAGTTTATATGTGAAGGCTGAGTAAGGGGAATGGAGACATTCAGAATAGGTTCTAAGTTTCTGCCTTCCAAACCAACTGTGTGAAAACTGATAGAATTCCCTGGTTCAGGGACTACAAGAGCAGAGTAGGTTAACGGAAGAAGGTTTTGAGTCGAGTTTTGGTAAGGCTGTTCTGAGATGCCTGGAATATGGGTTCTAGGTGTCTGGTGTGTAGCTGGCAACTTGGGTCTTTAAAACAGAGGAGACAGAAAAACTGTAGACACAGATCTAGAAGCCTGGGAGTGAGTGATCACTCCCAGAAAGATACCCACACCAGTAATCAAGGAGCCAGAAGAGAAAAAGGAGCCAGAGGACTGAGGTAAGGAAGAAAGCCTGAAGAAGGTGGTTTCATGTTTCCTGGAAACTAGGAGAGGAAAGAGATTCAAAAAGAAGAAAGCCAAACATCTGGGAGAGGGGGAGTGAAATATATGCTCAAGCTTGGTCCATGGGATTTAATTCCTTAGAAACTGGAAGATGGGGGTGGGGGGTGATGTTGGTGTGTGAATGTGAGTAGGTGTAAGAGGAGAAGGAGTGAGAAAGTCGTAGGCGGGTTGATGAATGGGAAGCGAGGGTGGTGACTGTGAGGTTGGAAAAAATCTTTACAAAGTCTGTGAAGGAGACCAAAGAGCTAGAGAAGAAAGACTTCCAGAGACACAGAGTGGAGAGAGGGGGCTTCTTATTTGTTAATTACACTTTCATTGCAGTTACTTCTCCCAAAATTGTGCTTTGATGATCACATTGACGAATTGTTCTGGAGCCTTTATGGCAGAAAGCTTTAAAAAATGTAATGCAATTATCTCTGGGATGTATCATGTACTAAATCCATTAGGAAAATTTTTGGCTTTTAAACCTTTCTTTTTAAATATAAGTGATGAATGTGTCAAAAGCTATCTTGTGTTGTTTTTTCTGTGTTTTTCTACAATGGTTTTCCCTTATATTGCAACTCTTTAAGCCTCAAACTGCTTAGGTTTCATATTTAGGAAGTTAAATACAGTTTTTACACTTAATAGGGCTGTATGACATTAACCAGTTATCATGAATTTTGCCTTCCAGTGTTTTTCAGTATCTGACATAGTTACCATGAATTTTAAGCCTGTGTCTTTCCTTAAAAGTGCTAAGGAAATAGCAAATAATGTGAAAACTTGAAAAACAAAGGAAAATATTTTTTAAAAAATATTTAACGTTTAAATCTAATTGTATCATCTCTAAAGAAGTAAGTCAATCTCCATCTCAGCCTTTATAACTTGAAAAACTCTTGATCAAACAAATCAATTAACCCCCTGCACAAATGACGCCTACTGGTAGACCTGCTAAGTCATCAGATGATTTCTGAGTGAAACGAAGGAGTTAATTTTTTCCCCCTAAGCCTAGAATTGGAGAAGGCGATGGCACCCCACTCCAGTACTCTTGCCTGGAAAATCCCATGGACAGAGGAGCCTTTGGGCTGCAGTCCATGGGGTCGCTAGGAGTTGGACACAACTGAGCGACTTCACTTTCACTTTTCACTTTCATGCATTGGAGAAGGCAATGGCAACCCACTCCAGTGTTCTTGCCTGGAGAATCCCAGGGACGGGGGGCCTGGTGGGCTGCCGTCTATGGGGTCTCACAGAGTCGGACACGACTGAAGCGACTTGGCAGCAGCAGCAGCAAGCCTAGAATAGCTCTAGTTAAAGTCAGTTACAAATATGCTGTCCTTTTCGCCATAAACACACATAAACCCACAGACACACAAAATCCTCATCTGCTAAACACAGTGGTTCATTAACAACTGGTTAAAGGTACTATTAAAGACCAGTGGAGGTAAAGAATGGCAATTCTCAAGGTTTAAAAAAATCTTGCAGGAATCCCTTGGCGATCCAGTGGTTAGGACCTGGGGGTTTCACTGCCTAGGGTGTGGGTTCGCTCCCTGGTTGGGGAGCTAACATCCCACGAGCAGACAGACCTCGCAGAAGAAACGAAACCAGAGCTTGTTTTGTGGCCGAAGCGGGAGGGAGGGCACACAGGGGATCACAGGGGAACGCTGGGTGAGCAGGTAGGGGGTTGTGAGCCCCAGCAAAGCGGGCAGAGAGCCCGCAGGAGCATGGCCAGTCAGAGAGGCAGAGTGGAGCCCTGTGCAAGAACCTAGCAGCAGAGGAAATGATACTAAGAATTAGTCATTTTCAAACACACTCACATTGACCACCACAATGTGAATTCTGAAAATGGGTTCATTTCTTGTGGTTACTATGCAACCAAGGAGCGACTCCTTTGTAAATTCTGACCCAGTGTGTTAGCTGTGGGCACAGCTTCAACCATGTTACCTGCACAGAAGTCACTCCTTTGAAATGACTGCCGTTAAGCTGGATCCCAGGAAATGGTTCCTTCTGAGAGCCAACAGTGCCCGTGTTTCAGCCTGTCTGTCCCGTGTCACCTACTGTACATGCGAAAATAACTTCCAGCCAAATGCATCATGGCCTTGGTGGTCTTGCTACGTGGGTGGATGGAAGGTCTCTGTTAAACAACCTTAATCTCCCTTAAATATGTATCGAACTCTAATTCTTCCATAGGTAGAAATGGATGTTCCCAATCTGAAAGGCTAAAACATCTGCCTACGCCTTTCAGAGTCTGAAATCTCTGTGACCCTGCGTTTATCTCCTCTAGAATGTACACTCTTAGTCTCCTCTGTTCCTTTACCTTTGCTCTCACGTCCCTGTCTCACCTAATCTGAAAAAAATCTTTGCTTGTTCCTGGAAAACACTTTAGCTGCCGCCATATTCCCCGCTTCCTTTCAAACCATCTCCCTTGATATAGAAGCGACTCATGACTTAACCCCCATTCTCACCTGAACCCTGATCAGTGGTTTTTCCTCCAAACCATGCAACTGGAATGATTATGCTCATTTGGCATTTACCTGCCAAATTCAAGAAAGGCTCTTATTTCATTCTCCTGCATACTGTCTGTGCTGAGTGGCAGTATGGGAGATGCTTGGCTAAATTAAAGCCGTCTCTTTGCAGGCAGGTTCGTACCCCAGATGTCTGAATGCATCTGTGTGCGCTGCACCTCCCCAACTCCTGTAGGATCTTTAAAGCCCGACCTTAGCTGATAGCGCTTTTTGCTACCCTGTCACTGTCTATGGTTATATAAAATCCATCACTCTGTTTCTTCACTGTATCTTCTGACTTGAGCAGGTGGAATGCTCTCCCACGTAGGTATGTGGTAATGCTCACCGTTTCCGCTCTTCCTCTTAAGTCACTTTCTGTGAGACTGCCCTGACCCCTGTAACAGTCTGTATTCCACTGGTATGAGAGCACATTTTAACTCTGACTTCTGCTTTCAGGGTCAACTACATGCTGAATCCCTGAGTAATATTCTAACACTCCCTCACTGCCTGTGTTGTTGTTTAGGTTTTTTTTTTGCTTATGGAGGCCATGTTTTAAAGTTTTTATATTGCACTATTTTTTCTGTTTTAAGTTTTGGTTTTCTGGTTGTGAGGCTTGTGGGATCTGAGCTCCTTGACCAGGGATCAAACCCACATCCCCTGGAAGGTGAAGTCTTAACCTCGGGACCATCAGGAAAGTCCCCACCACTGTGTAGTTTTATGACTATACTTTCTTACGCCGTGTGCTGCCCAGGACACCTGTGACACAGCGACGATGCATGCAAATCTTAGGATTCAAATTCTATCAGCCGCTTCGATATTTCTCTAGACATCGATGTGCTGTTACCTGTTCAGCGTATTTCTGTGGCGCCTTGTGAATTGCCGGTTTGCAGACACGTGTGTGCATGTCTGCAAATAGAGGAATCGTGTTTCTGAGGCAAAGATCACGACTTTATCCTTTCTGTGTTCTTCCCAGTGTTGAGCGCGTTGCTCTCAGATAATAAGGATTGGATACCACGGCTAGGATGACCCCAGTGACCGAGCACCTGGTGAATGAAGGGCCTTGCTCTTGTAAAGGAACTAAGCTGAACCTTCTCTTCCCAGACTCATTTGGCCAAAGAGGCTGGCCTCTTACATCACCACTAACTGTATGACAGAATCAGGCCCATCTGAGGTCAGCTCACTATTTTTCTTTGATCTTTGCACCCTAAGAAGCTTATCAGATAAAATGGCCTAACACAGATTTAATCATAGGCAATGAGTGCCAGCTCTGGCAACGAGCAGACACCGTGAGTACTCAAAAGCTCCTCCTAACCCTCTTCTTCCTTGTCCTAGTCTACCATAGAGGCTGGAAGGTGAAAATGTTTTATTTCTCCTGGCCTCCTCCCTATCCCGAATTTCAGTGGGTGCCCCATGATAATTTTTCTGACCAGTAAGTGAAGACCAAGCCTCTGGGAAAGGTTTCTAGCTCTTTAACAAAAGGCAAAATCTCACTAGAAAAAAAAAATCTCCTGCTACTTTGCCCCTCCCTTTCTTCCTTCTTGGGATGCAGATGCAAAGTATGGATGCACAGCAGCCATTGAGAGACACGAGATGGTCAGCTTGAGGACAAAGCCTCTAAAATCTTAACAGAATTAGATCAGACACATGAGAAGAGGAGCGTCACTTTAGCCATTCCAATCCCGCTGTGCTGGGCATGGATTAGACGCCTCTAGATCCCTAGCTGTATAGTTTTAATTTGTTTGAATTACTTTCCTTTGTTTGGTAGCTGAACACCAAGCTGACTGACACAGTAAGCTGCAGGATCATTGCTGAAGTTTCTTATAGTTATCTACACTCAAGTGAGGTTAGATTTTACTTCTAAAGACAAGTGGAAATAAATCTACTATGTTTAAAGGTAATTTAAATAAATGTTACTTAAAATAAAAATTATTAAATAAAGTAAATTAATTAAAAATAAATCCACTGTGTTTATGATGGAAGTACTTGTAGTCTACCTTGAAAATAGTGTTCTCTTAAGAAGGTCGCTTTGCTCATGGAGTACTGTATGCCCGTGAATTCTGCATCTGGTCTGACCAAGGCTGGATAAAATCTGTTCATGCCGTCTCTGCTCCGGCCCTGTGCATCTTAAAGACTGCTGTGAGTCCTTCTCTTCAACTCAGTTAATAGATTATTAGACTTTTCAGTTTTACATTTACTTCAACATCTAGATAGCAAATTGCCTTTCATCATGGCCTTTTCTTTCTAAGACAGAGCAACCTCACCTCAACAATTGTTTCTAAAAGTGTTTGGCCTAGAAAAAAAAAATCTATTAAATCCAGAGATCACCGCATCTACTAAATCTACAATCACCAGGGATCTCATCCTTGCTTCTGCCTCTCCTTCTCTGAGTGAAAAAACACACTTTTCCAGACACCTAAGTTTGCCATTTCCACCATTCAAACCTCTATAAGTCAATGTCCACAGCTCTACCTGAATCTTTAAATGTGAAGATGCGAGTCAATTAAAAGACAGTGAGCTCCCTTTGTAGGTCATGACACATGAATGACAACATGAATCGTGCCTGAGCTGTCTTTCCAGGATCAGGAGGAGATCCACTCAAATTTCTCCATATTCTCTTTTTATCCTGAATGTGCCGATCAGAATTTATCTGCCTACACTTCAGTAGTTTGCCAAAGAGACTCTTCATTTGGTCTTTCTTGCCATGAACCCTGTGGAACAAGCTTGAATGTTTGTGTTGTGTTACCAGCCAGATGGTAGGGAACCTAGAGGACCCTATACTGAGTTCAGAGTTATCTGTTCTTGAAGTGAAGTGAAAGTCGTTCAGTCATGTCCTACTCTTTGCGACCCCAGGGGCTATACAGTCCATGGGACTCTCCAGACCAGAATACTGGAGTGGGTAGCCTTTCCCTTCTCCAGGGGGATCTTCCCAACCCAAGGATCAAACCCAGGTCTCCCACACTGCAGCTGGATTCTTTACCAGCTGAGCCACCAGGGAAGTTCAAGAATACTGGAGTGCATAGCCTATCCCTTCTCTAGCGGATCTTCCCCACCCAAGAATCAAACCGGAGTCTCCTGCATTGCAGGAGGTTTCTTTACCAACTGAGCTTTCAGGGAAGCCTGATATCTGTTCTTGGAGACACACAAATGTATCGAGAAATCAGAATGAGAATGTCAGATGCTCTGGGGGCTGACCTTTCTGCTGCTTCACTGGCTTTGCCTCCAGCCTGCTTCACTGCCCTGGTGCCTAACTTGATTTCTCTGGCCCATTTTGGTGTCAAAACACATCCAACAAATTATAATAAGTAACAACATGTATTCCCCTACAAAATAGGATATCCAAATGATCTACTGAACTGTTATAAAAGGCTGTGGAAATCTTCTAAAATCCCTCACCTTTTGTTGGACCCAAACCCACTCAGATTCAAGACCCTCTCTGAATTGGAAGACCTGAATGTTTCTTCATGGGCTCCCAGAATGTCAGCTTTAGAAGGCTAAAGATAGCATCGACTACTGTTGATATGAGAATATCACAAAGTGAAAAGAAAGCGGCTGTCCAGGTGCTTCTTCAGGTGTTGGAATCTATAGGAGGTAAAAGGAGGAGGCCCGGTGGGAAAACTAGTCCTTCACTTGCAACCCAGTGCTTCTTGGGGTCCTAAGTAGCCTCAAAGAGGAGAGCCTTGTCTTCTTTCTCAAGTTTCACACTCATGAGCCATAAACATCAGAGCATGTCTTGGCATCTGGAATTTTCTGAATTTCCAAAAAGCATTCACTAAATACCATTAAGAGCCCCTCTACTTGACCTTGTTATCAAGTAACATGACTAGTGAAAATTATGGGGACTTCCTTGATGGTCCAGGGACTAAGACTCCATGCTCCCAATGCAGGGGGTCTGGGTTCGACCCCTGGTCAGGGAACTAGATCCCATGTGCCGCAACTAAGACCCGGCACAGCCAAATAAACAAATAAAAACAGGAAGAGCAGAATCAAGGCTTCAGTGTTTTTCCTACAAAAAATTATGAGTTGACCAGAAAGCCCAGCTTTCTACAGGGAAACAGCTTCTACATTGGGCCCCAAGAAGACGGCCCTAAGGGTCTGAAAAACACCATGTCCTCTGCAGCCTGTTCTCAGGAAGACAGGTGGACACTTGGTTTTCTTACACACAAAGCATCTTTAAATCTCTTCTCACCAACCAAATAGTGTATTTGCCGTTAACGCCCTTCACAGTTGCAGCAGAATTCACATCAGCCATTTTGAGCAAATACTTTCCCGTTTCTGTGAACCTTTCAAATGTGGGAAGATGGTCTGTTCCTTATTTCTCACAAGCAGCCACAGATGCTGAAGGAAACAGAAGGAACACTGCACTCTCACCTCAGTTATCCAGAGATCAGCTTTCTGAGAACGCACAGGCTTATATGGATGTATAAAAATCAGAGCAACGCTGCCCCAAATAGTGTAATTTCTCTTCCCCTCCTCGCCTCCATACAGTCTCACTATGCGATGTACTGGTTCCTGGATGACTTACGGGCACGCAGGAGAAAGCAGTGCAGTTCTGAAACACTGTAAGTGGTTGTTGCTATTTTTAATTTCTTTTTCTTTTTTTTTTCACCTTTTGGCCACACCGCACAGCATGTAGGATCTTAGTTCCCCGACCAGGGATCAAGTTAGTTCCCCTTAGTTCCCCTGCATTGGAAACTCGAAGTCTTATCCAACTGGGCTGCCAGGGTCCCCGTTGTTATTGTTAACAGAGAAAAGCTCTTCTGTTTGCGTTCTACTCTGCTCAAAGGCAGATAAGGTGATGTCAGACATGAAGAAATAATAATACGAATAATAGTATAGCCATGACGGTGTGCATACTCAGTTGCTTCATACTCAGTTGCTTCAGTCGTGTCTGTCCCTTTGCAACACCATGGACTGTAATCCACCAGGCTGCTCTGTCCATGCAGTTCTCCAGGCAACCATACTGGAGTGGGTTGCCCTTTCCTACTCCAGCAGATCTTGCTGACTCAGGGATCGAACAAACCCAGGTCTCCAGAGTCTCCTGCATTGACAGACAGGTTCTTTACCATTAGAGCCACCTGGGAAGCCCATGATAATCATAAATGCTAGCTAATATATGCTCACATATATTTAATGCTTTCTCTGGGCTAATCCTTTATTCTTTAGGACTTGGGAGGTAGATGCTCCAAATCTCCCCATTTACAGATGAAGAAATGGAGGCACAGGGCGGTTAAGCAACTTTCCCAAAGAAATCCAGTACGTGGAGGGTCTAGGAAAAATCCAGGAAGTCTAGTTAGTCAAGTCCCCAATCTTAACCAATGGAAAGACTATCCTATAACTGAGAGTGTGTCTCCAGGCCACCAGGTCCACTCCGGATGCAGAGGAGGCTACGGGTCTGCAGTGACCTGATCAGGGCATGGCCCATGGGATCCCCTTAGAACTGAAGCCTCTTTCCATGCTTCCAGAAGCTCACCAGTGCCTCCACTTATCCAGACTCAGGATTTCTTTCCTTCTATTTCCACAAACCCACCTGAGCCCCTCTACACTTCACAAGGGGTTGGGGCTTATTTAATTAGATAAAGGAACCATATAGCTTCAAGCACTCTTCAGAATGCTGTTTTTTAAAGAAAGATAAAAAGTTCAAGACCATTATTATTCAGATTATGAGCACTCCCAGCTTGGCTCTGCTCCATAAATGGACTGAAAAGAATAAAATTCAGCAAGGTGCCGAGGGGAGCAGGTGTACCCAGCAGGGCTCAGGTCTGCGG
Organism: Bison bison bison; assembly: GCF_000754665.1. Lineage (NCBI taxonomy): Eukaryota > Metazoa > Chordata > Mammalia > Artiodactyla > Bovidae > Bison > Bison bison. The sequence continues at coordinate 3,507,457 of NW_011495075.1, forward strand.
AATTCAGAATTACATAGCGGAGTCGTGATCCAGGGCATCTTGCCTGCGGGGTGATTGTGCAGGAGAGCGTCTCTGCTCCCCGGGAGCGTGGTCACAGACTCGGGAGGCTGTGGTGGTCCCCAGGAAGTAGGACACAGAGGCTCCCCTTCTCCTGTGGCAGGTGGTTTGTGCCCTGGCTGGGAACCGTGGCAGTTCAGCCCCTCGCCCCCACACTGGGACATGTCGCATTGTTGCAGCAACTGCACAAATGGATGGGTTAGTCCAGAACGAGAGCTTGACCGACCATCGCTTAAAGACTGCTTGAAGAGATATGGGCGTCCCAGGTGGGGCGGTGGTAAAGGACCGCCTGCCAATGCAGGAGATGCAGGAGATGTGGGTTCGATCCCTGGGGGGAGAAGATCCCCTAAAAATGGCAACCCAGGCCAGTATTTTTGCCTGAAAAGTCCCATAGACAGAGGACAGGCCACAGTCCGTGGGGTAGCAAAAGAGTCGGACACGACTGAGTGACTGGGCACACGCACATAAAGGATACGTGCAGTTCTTTCGTTTCCACAAAATAGTGTTCTATATCTTATTTGCTCTACTTGTGGGGTATCTGGCTTCCCAGTGTCTTGATCTTTAATATATAAAGTTTCTTGCCCTTCTTTTTTAATACTTCATTTCAGATAATATTGAAATAACTGAAAACAAAAAAAAATTACTCATACTCACATCCTCAGTTGCATTGTTTAAAATCCACATCACCCTTTGGTCTGTTCATGAATGTATTCAATATTTGTTTTTTGCCCTACTTTGCAGGTGGAGTTTTACAATCTGCATTTTCCATTAAGAAATGTCACGTTTACTTTGCCGGGTTGCCTCCTTCTCCCCTCCTTCTCCTGTCACCTCACCCCTACTCTCCACCCTAAATCACACCCAGCGTTTGATTTCCTCATCGACACCTGGCAATTAAATTCCTGTTAAACCAAATAATTATCAGATCCCTTAAGAGAAAAAGAACAAGGGCCTGAAATGAAGACCTCAGAGCTAAAGGAGAAACAATCATTTTCATAATTCCTATGAAAACACCGGCAGGCAAGTTCAAAGAACAGAAACATGACTGTCCGGGAGCCGGCTGTCTGTAGCATCTGTAAGGCTGTCCTGGAAAAGCGGCGAGTGGCCCTGGTCTGTGTGTGGAAGGTCACTGCTGCTGCTGCTAAGTCGCTTCAGTCGTAGCCGACTCTGTGTGACCCCATAGACGGTCACTGGATAGATTTACAGCAGGAGTCTCCAGCATAAGGGGAGGACAAAGCTTGAGACTTTTTCCCGTCTTCCTAAATACTTTTTCATTTCTTCTCTCTCTCTCTTGTCATCCTACTTTATCCCTCTCATTGCTACCAAATAAACTACTCCCACCTGTGATGCTCTGGACTAAAATATACACTGAGGGACTTCCCTGGTGGTCCAGAGGTTAAGAATCCACCTTCCAATGCAGGGAATGCAGGTTTGATCCCTGATCATGGAACTAAGATTCCACATGCCTAGAGGCAAGTAAGCCCGAGTGCCCCAACTGGAGAATCCGGGGTGCTGCAACAAAGACCCAGCACAGTCAACATTTTTTTAAAAATCAAAAAAATAAAATATGCATTAATATTTATGTTTATAGTAATACAGGCTTATACTGTATTTTTATATATTTATCTAAACACACAGCCTCCAGAACATTCCTGGTTCCTCTGGTTCAAAATGAACCAGAGTCAAAAGGTTTCAGATTACATCTTCACCCTGCTTCCTATGAGCCATGTAACTTCAAACAACTTACCCAATTTCCTGACACTTCCCATTCTTTTTCTATCAAATAGGGATGACAAATGTATGTACACCACAGAACTGTTGTAAGAATTAGGTGAGCGAATGAATATTGCATTCAACATAGCACATTTCAAGTGCTGAACAGTGTCAGTCATTTTAATGATTATTCCTGTTGATGTTATTATTTAGAAGCCAATATAGCATTGAGAAATATGTCACAGGAACCCAATTATGTGGGCTCCAAGATCACCAGGGTTTAATGTGAAAAGTTAGCCTATTAATTGGACGTGGTCACTTCTTGATAGTCATTCTTAGAAAGACACATGTGTGCTGAGTCAAGATCCTAGGTGTCTGAAGAGCTGGATCCAGCCCAGACACCACACTGAGAATGGAATTGAAATCCTGGAGTATTCAAAAGAGGTTAACCCAATCGTGCAGGGAGCGGAGGATAAAATACAACGTGCCAAGCATAGAAATCTAAGAAAATGTAGAATATTTTTTTCTAAGATAAAACAGTGTTGGTGAGGATATAAGAAATACATCCAAATACTTGAAATATTATATGGAAGAAGGTATCATCCTATTTTATGCCAATGTAAGAGAAAGAAATTTACCAAGTTGGTTTCAGTCAGTAGGTTTCCAAGTGTGTTCTGGAGACTCACAGGGTCCCCAGGAATCTGTCAAGGTGTCTTCAAGGCCAAAACTATTTTCACAAAATGCCTATTTTTTTTTCCCACTCATTAGTAGAAAATAGATATTCCCAGAGGCTACATGGCATATGATATAACAACAGTCAAAATGCAAAAGCAGGAAATCCCCTGGCAGTCCAGTGGTTAGGACTCATAACTCTCACTGCCAAGGGCCTGGGTTCAATCCCTGGTCAGGGAACTAAAATTCCACAAGCCATGTGGTGTGGCAAAAAAAAAAAAAAAAGGAAAAGCAGATATGAGAACCCAAGTATTTCTACTAAGACAGACATTAAAAAGATTTATAAAAATATAAAACATTGCCACTAGCCTTACTAAATTCTTATTTTGTAATATGTGATTATTTTAAATAAATAATAAACATTTATTATTTTAAATAAATATTATTATAAATACTGCTTATATTCACACCTATGGGGTTTGTTTTTATTATTAAATTAATAGTAAATAAATACCATACAGTCTCAGTTTTCTCTTTCATTATGGTCAGTAGAGATATGACCCACATAAAGAAAACTCTTCAAGGTTCATAACGATGCTGAAGAATGGAATTTACTTTAAAGAATGTTCAAGAAGGTGCACTAGAACTGAAATGTCTGAGGCCCAGTCATAATGGGGAGGCTCTGAAACCACCAATTTCAAACACTTTGACCTGCTCACCACCAAAGGAGACTTTCCTTTTATAGTTGCTGTTTACTTGCTAGGTCATGTCTGACTCTTTGGGACCCCACGGACTGCAGCCCACCAGGCTCCCCCGTCCGTGGGGTTCTCCAGGCAAGAATACTGGAGTGGGTTGCCATTTCCTTCTCCAGGGGATCTTCCCAACCTGGGGACTGAACCCACATCCCCTACATCAGCAGGTGGGTTCTTTACCACTTGAGACACCAGGGAAATCCCCTCTACAGGAAGGGTATGTGGTAAATGGATACATTGATATTAATGGCCTCTAAAATTTGTTTCAATTCAGATTGTGCAATTCCCTTGAGAAAGGAAACGAAAGAGAGTCGGCTGAGATACTGTTCTCATGAGGCTGCTGGAAGAGGGGTCAGATTGGCATGTGGTTAAGGGTGGAAGTTTGGGGTGAAGCAGAAAGTCAAGAGTTCTCCCCAAGCAAGGGACGTGCACTCTGACCTCTGTGCCTGAGGTAGGTTCTCTGAGAAGAGGCTCTGGGTTCACAACCCAAGTCACCTACATTTCTTAAGGACCTTTGACTAGCTATGGTTTTCCCAGTAGTTGGATGTGAGAGTTGGACTATAAAGAAAGCTGAGTGCGGAAGAATTGATGCTTTTGAACTGTGGTGTTGGAGAAGACTCTTGAGAGTCCCTTGGACTGCAAGGGGGTCAAACCAGTCAATCCTAAAGGAAATCAGTCCTGAATATTCATTGGAAGGACTGATGCTGAAGCTGAAACTCTAATACTTTGGCCACCTGATGCGAAGAACCGATTAGTTGGAAAAGACCCTGATGCTGGAAAGATTGAGGACAGGAGGAGAAGGGGACAACAGAGAATGAGATGGTGATATGGCATCACTGACTCAGTGGAAATGAGTTTGAGTAAGTTTTTGGAGTTGGTGATGGACAGGGAGGTCTGGCATGCTGCAGTCCATGGGGTCACAGAGTTGGACACGACTGAGCGACTCAACTGAACTGAACTAGAAGGATAAAGGCTGGTTTTCCTAATGGCCCCACAAGTCTCCCCTGAACATTCCAGAAACTAATGGTTAAGAGTCATTTGAAGAGGAAAATTGGTTAGAACACATATGATTCCTCCTCTAGACTATGTCACCTCCAATAATTTGGAAGTCTTGACTCAGCAGCCTCATTGCTCTGGTTCTACTGCTGGTGTCAACATTTGTATCTAACATTTACACATATTTGTCGTTGTTGTCCAGGCACTAAGTCATATCCGGCTCTTTGCAACCCCATGAACTGCAGCACATCAGACGTCCCTGTCCTTCACCATCACCCTGAGTTATACACATATATGCCTCTCTTTTCTTCCACTCAGTTTAATATCAGAATTTAAACACAGCTGCACCCAAGATAAATGTGCAAACTAGGAGAATGCAGTTCACAGAGGAAATGCAAAAGATGATAAGCAAATGAAAAAAAAAACACAGTAAGTATCAAACTAAATGCAAAATAGGCAATTTAAGGAGTACCAGTTGCCCCTATAAAATTAACACGTTTGAAAATGATGCAAGTAAACCCTGGCAAATGTACATGAGAGACTTGCATACACCTTGCCAGGAAGAGCCTCGGCAAGAAAATCTTTCTGAAGAGTTCTTTGTGCCTTTACATGGAGAGACTCAAACCGTTCCTGGTCTTCGACATGGAAATTCCAGATCAGGGACTCTGTCTAAAATAGTCACATATCTATGGTCAAGGGTTTCTGTATAATGATATGCATTTTAAAGAGAAACTGCCAGAGCATTCTCCTTTGACAACAAACTAAAGAATTAGTTCCATGGAAAAAGTAAGACACCCAACCCTCAGGACCACATCGGCTTGGTCATCAAATGCACACTGTCCGATTCTTGAGACAGCCCCCCACCTGCTGTTGCCTGAAGCTTCGGTCCCCTCTACATCTCCAGGGGGGATCACACAGGAGGTCCCATGTAGGGAGGGGCCAGGCACTTCCCACCACTGCTGCGTCTTCCGTCCCTTGGCTCAGAGTGAAGCATACATCTGTCGAGTCCTTGTAGGAAATAAGCAAGTAATTGCTGTGACACTGTATGTGTCCAGTGACCACAGGCAGGAGCACAAGATGGAGATCAAAGTGTGAGGATGTGGTACCTGATTGCCAGAGACTCGGGACTCATGTGGACACCCCCTTAGGACTGGGCACCTTAGGAACGGCCACCTCCACTGATCCATGTTGCGTTTCCAATCTTAAGGAAATAGAATCTCACTTCTCTGAATGTAGGTTGAAATCACTTGGTCCCTAATTTTAAGTTCACCGTTAAGACTTTGGGAAAAAAATGTTGTTATCAAAACCATGCCCATGTAGAAAATGGCCTTTCTCGTTCACTACTGCAGAGGCAGAGCACTGCCTGCCAGGGGAGATGTTTGCTACCCACTACCATGAGGTAGGAGCACGTTGCTTTTTCAACTGGATATTCTCAAGTCTCATTAACAAATGTCTTTTCTTCTGGAGACTTACTCCCAAGGGAAGATGTCTTCTCTGATCATTGTGAAAAGCTTCCAACAACGTGCTGTGTTCTCAACAGTCATTGTGGGGGACCGAATGAGTAGGGTTTTCCGGAAACTAGCATCAGAACAAAAGAGCCATTTCATCACTTTATCATCTGTGTGTTTGTGTGTGCGTGTGTGTGTGACAGATGTGCTTCATTTACTATTCCCAGGTTACAAATGCTGAAGTGTTAACCAGCTTTTTGGGGGTGAGAGGGACAGGAAAGGGGGGAGAGGCACAGAAAACTCATTACCTTAGTCTGTAAAAGACCAAGTAAAAAGGCTCTACGACCCAAACCACTTCACGTGGAGGAAATGCTTTTCTCACGCACTAGAGACTGGCCAGTCACGAGGACCGTCCTAGCCTCTCCGTGTCTTTCTGTCTCCATGTCCTCCAATTCCGGAGGATGCAAAGCACTGGCGTTCCATGTTTCCTTCACTAGTTCATTTATTCATGCTGCACGCTGCTTTGTTCCATGCCCTCCTGATACAAGGAAGTAACATAATACCATCCTACTCAGACCCAGTGGTTTGCCATTTTTCTCTCAGAATAGCAGCCATCAGTATCAGTGTCTCTATACAAAACAGTCTAAAATGTTCCTGTGTTCACAAGGAACCTCAGAGTTCTAAGGGTTCATTCATTCATTTCTTATGAATCCAGCAAAGATGTGTTGAAAGACCACTCTCTAATGCGAAAGCATTTGCACCCGAGGATATAAACGCAAACAAGGAAAAGTCGATCCTTACAGGGACTCACAGGATTATGTGCTGTGCTGTTTACTTGTTCAGTCATGTCTGACTATTTGCAACCCCGTGGGCTGTAGCCCTCCAGGCTCTTCTGTCCATGAGATTCTCCAGGCAGGAATACTGGAGCGGGTTGCTGTACCTTCCTTCAAGGAAGGTTGGGAATCTTCCCAACCCAGGGATTGAACCAGCATCTCTTGTGTCTCCTGCATTGGCAGACGGGTTCTTTACCTCTAGCGCCACCTGGGAAGCCCTATAATATTTCTGAGAAAAACTAAAATGTAAAGGGAAGAGCATTCCCATGAGACAGGTCAGATGTCCCTGTGGGGATGTGGAAGGCTGCAACCTACAGGCACATCAACCTCTTTCCTAAAAATGTGAATATAAAAAAAAAAAACTGGGCTAGGCCATGGAGCTGGTTACCAGGCTACAGGCTATATCTAAACATAATTAGACTAGTCTGTATAATTATGGAAGAGATGTTACCAATGCTCACCGATTTTTAGGGGGCCTGGAGGAAGCCCATGCAACAAGAAACCTACAAGAACTTGTTCAAAATGAAAGCATGGATGTTAGCACATGAGCAGAAATGTTGAATGGGTAGAGGTACTGTGGTGTTGGAGGAGACTCTTGAGAGTCCCTTGGACTGCAAGGCGATCCAACCAGTCCATCATAAAGATCAGTCCTGAGTGTTCATTGGAAGGACTGATGCTGAAGCTGAAACTCCAATACTTTGGCCACCTGATGCGAAGAGCTGACTCATTAGAAAAGATCCTGATGCTGGGAGGGATTGAGGGCAGGAGGAGAAGGGGACAACAGAGGATGAGATGATTGGATGGCATCATCGACTCTATGGACATGGGTTTGGGTGAACTCCGGGAGTTGGTGATGGACAGGGAGGCCTGGTGTGCTGCAGTCCATGGGGTCGCAAAGAGTCGGACACGACTGAGCGACTGAACTGAGGGTACCCAAGCGCCACGGTGGAGATGCAGCCCTGAAATGCGTATTTAGCAAGAATGGACTTTCCTCTCAGACTTCTGGTATCTCCAACTGGGTGGAGATTGAAAAAAAATAGAGCCAAAGTTTTCTCACAGTGTTTTGCCACTTCTGCTTCCGGACTCATTCAGAAACCCGGAAGAAGCAAGATAGATAAAAATGAAAGCACTGCTTATTTTTTTTAAATGACAATTGATTTTTATCCACAAAACTCAGTCTACCTCATTCAGATATGTTTGAGATTATAGGCAAATATTCTTAATGAATCTATTTTTATTTAGAGAGAAACATTGTTTATTCTTGACATTCTCTACCTTAGCTTGGGGAGAAATAAAGTCCTCACTGTTTGATTTCAATAAATACAGAAAATGGAATTAGGTACAAAATTTGAATTTCTTTAATGAAAAAAAAAATTAAAGCACCATATTGGTGAGTATTCAGGGTCAGAAAAGCTTCTTTTCTCCATTAGTAAACTTGGAAAAACTTAATTTTCTGAAACAGCTAATTATCAACACTATGATTAGAGAAAAGACACAGGTAACTTTCTCTGCTGTAATAACCAAATTTTTTTTTATATCAGCCCAAACTTTTCTTTACTGTAGGAAATCAAAGTCTTTAGTCTAAATATTCATATACATGTAAATATTGTATTTTTATACTACTATTTACTATTTACACCTACTGGTGTAAAATGATCTTAATTCCATGCTATGCTGCATTTTAAATGTTCCATAAACCCGAGAAACACATCTTGTAGTTGAAACAAAATTGGTTTTCCTCTCTAATCGAATCTCCTTGTCTCGTGCACTTTGCTACGACTCCCTGCTAGAAGGCTGCCTGTGTCTGCTTTCACAACTTCGAGTCACAGGATGTGGCTGCCTCAATTTTTATCTCCATCTGGCAGAACATAACCAACCTGTTTAAGTTCTCAGCTCCGACTTTATAGCAACTAAATGTTCCTTGGGTTCCCGGCCCCCCACCAACTCCATGATGCGTATTTCCTTAAAACCTTAAGTCAGTGCACTTGTTCGGGGAACTCGCAGCAATGCACGGCAAACAGCCTAAACCCGGTGGTGCCCAGCCGAGCTGCACCAATTGCTCAACAAGTTTCTGCGATCCCTCTGGTAGCTCCCGAGCATACCCTGTTCTGAATTAGCCTCTCCTATTCTC
>NW_011495075.1:3516155-3546731 GCF_000754665.1 Bison bison bison
GGGGAGGGGCGCGGATATTGACGACGAAGAAGAGAAAGGAAGGAAAGCAACACCATCTTTTAGTTTAAAACCTGAGGATGGTAGGTACCTCTTTCTTCCCTGTGCAAACAATGCAAACACATCTGTGACCCTTTTCACCAGGAAACGCTTAAGGTTGGTTCTAGCACATCTTATCAGAGACAACTGCCTGACACAGTTGAACTGGTCTTAGAGAGGGACATGCCTTGTGGCCCCCTACGATTAGAAGTGGGTCTCTATTCATCGATGAAATAGGGACTGAATTGCTGTTTTGCCTCTGGGACAACTGGTTACACAGATCATTCTTAACATGGAAAAAAACAATGATGTCCTTACAATGAAGACGTTTTTATATTGTTCTGTTAAGCCTTCTTAAACCTTTTTACTATTTACTGTCTTGCGGCTATAGTTAAATTCTCAAACTTGTGGATATTTCTGATCTTTCAAGTTTCTAAACAACAACAAAAAAATCAATGTCCCCTTTGGTCACTTTAAACAGTAACCCATCAAACTTCCTGGTGAACAATGCTTTGCATGTCCTTCCTGAAAGCATCCGAGGGTTATGTCTTTCCCGAATTGCACAATGGTACTGCCGGGGGAGTCCTCAAAAAGTGATTTCAGCTAAACCACTAGTCCCAAGGAAGGCGATGAGGGTCTGAGACTTTGCTCTCAGATCATTGGCAATGCCTAAAGACTTTTGGGTGGTACTGACTGTGGTGGAGGGGAGAAGGGGGCAAGGGAGGCTACGATGTCTCATTTGTAAAGACCAGGGATGCTGCTGAACATGGTACAATGCACAAGCCAGCCCAGTTATCCAGCCCAAGACGTCCATCACACTCAGACTGCATTCATTTCACTTTAGGGAACTGAGCTCCGAGGACATCAAGTGACTGACCCAACACCACCCAGAAGAGTCTGAGAGAGTTGAAGCAACAGAAACTGGTGATGGGGTCAAGGTTCAAAGCTCATCCCTAAACGCCTAATCTCATTCTCATTTCATTCTGTCAGGCAAATCGCTATGAACCTTAGGGTGTACAAGAGGACTTCTGGACTGGGGTTCCTCATTTTAGGCCATATAACACAGGGCAAGTCCTAAACAATCTTGAGTTTCAGTCTTTTTCACTCGTAAAGTAGATGAGCTAAAATAGATGATTTCTAAAGTCCTTTTTAGGATTTCTTTACTCTAAAATTCTATGATTATATAAATAATGATGCCTTACATTATAATTGTCTCCAAATTCCCTTCATCTTTCTCTCTAAACATCTCTGGGAATCCTAACCACAAAAGAAGCAGAAAATATTGCTGCTAATTTAAACAAAACAAAACAGCACCTAACAAATTCTTGACTCTCAGTAAATAGTGAAGAGCATGGTGGTCGAGGTTTAGTTGTTAAGTCGTGTCTGACTCTTGGGACCCCACAGACTGTAGCCCACCAGGCTCCTCTGTCCATGGATTTCTCAGGCAAGACTACTACAGTGGGTTGTCATTTCCTTCTCCAAGTGAAGAGTGCAATAAGATTCAAATATGTTATCTAAAAATAAAGTGAAAGGAATAAAGGCATCCTCAGTGTCTATGATTTTAGTAGGAAAACAAGTTTTTCTGGTCCTTTCCTATCTTATGTACGTATTAACTTATTTTGACCATAAACATGAAATATAAATACTAGGAAAACACAAGAAAATCAGTCATGTACTCAGCAAGATGTTGCTACCCAATTAATGGAATTTGCTTGACAGATAAAATCCATGATATATTTCCTGAGATAAAAGTCCCCCCAAACCTTCACTGATCTTAATTATCAGTAACTTTGATAATATAGATAAGAAAAATTAATCAGTGTTTTAATTCTCACACTCATGCATTTAGAGCAAAAGTGGGATTAACATTGCTTGTTATGTACTCTGTTTTGAAGACTAAAACATTCAGTAGGTTAATTGCTACAATTGTAAAAGAGGACAAGGGATTAAAAAAATAAATGTATAGTTCTCCTCTGTTCACTGAAAACAAAACTATTACCTGTAGCCTGTATACATAAATTTTTTTTGGGGGGGGAGTGTTACCATGTAACTTTTAAGTCCTAATTTTAAATCCTCTTTATTAAAAAAAAAAAGCAAATGGCATTTTTAGATGTCAGACTGCTGTTAATTTTCCTCCTAGTTAATTTTTTAATCAGAATTAAATGAGCTACCATTTCTCTCTTTTTTTTGTACAAAAAGAATTTTAATCTGCCCCATGTGCTATCATTACTGTTGACCTCTGGATGTTTTAACAACATTTTGATGAATCTTAAATCAATTAACACTCTAAAGGAAAACATCTGTGGTCCTAATACTTTTTAGAGTGGCTCTTAATATTGTTTTTATAAGGAATTTTAAATGTATTTAATTTTAAAGAAGTCATTGAAAATTCCATAATTCACTATGTGTTAAAACAGTAGATATGAAAGTCATGTCCATTTTATTAACAAACTTGAGGCATGTGCATCTGTAAGAAAGGATTATGTAAAAAGTCAGCGGAAGGAAATATTTGCCTGCCCATCAAATCCAGATGTTCAGCCCATAAAATGGAAGCCTAGAAAGACAGGCAGGCTATGGTATCTGATACCCTTAAGAAGTGTTACTTCTGATAAAATTCATGGACAAAGAAAGCCAAATTAGATTTTTAAATGAATTAAGCTTTAGTTTTAAAAGAATTGTAACAATATTTTCTACATTCAATGTGGAATGGAATAAAGGGTGAATTAAAAGACACAGGATTTCTTTTTCAGAAATAACATTATATAAACACTTCAGTTTAAAATATAAAGATTACTCTTAAAGCCAAAAAAAAAAAAGGTAGATCCATGATAAGAATTTTCTTTCAAAAACTGACAAAATAGATATCAGAGCAAATATTCCACAAAACCAAGGCTTTGTGGGTTGCATTGATTTTTTTTCTTTTCTTTAGTCCATTGGTCTTTGGCAAATACAGATATTTGTAGAATAGTTTGATCACAAAATAGGAGTACACATTGACAGGGGCTGAATATTCCATATTTCCATTTGATTTATAGATTGATATGAGAACATTTCTTGTTTTTTAAATCAATATTTCAACTTTTATTCCAATTCATAAAGTGAAAAACCAAAAGAGAGCTAATGATTACAGTAATAACAGAACTTCGTACTCCCTCATGGCTTTCCAAATTCTTAAAGAATTCCTTCTATGACTTCATTTCATTGCACTTTATGAAGTGCTTTCTCGTTCATTCTCTGTAACCAGCCCATACTTAGAAAGTACATTTTGACATTTAGTTTAAGAGAAGGCATTCTGTTGAGGATCACAAAAGTCATTTTAGATTCCTTGAGCCTAATGCACTTTTTTTTGTTTTGAAAATTGACTAAGCGAGATGGGAAAAACATGTAAAGTTAAACTGATGTTAATAGACAACATCTTTAGTTTTACAGCACTCCTGAAAAATAGAATGTGACGAAACTGGCACAAATTTTACATTTGACAACCAAAGGCATTTTTGTGATTCTTATTTCCTCAGCTTTGAAGTTCTGCTTACACTGTACTGACTTGTTCCACGTCCGGAATGCTGAGGTTCTACATGCCTTTGACCTCGAACTGGCTATTCCCAGTGGTTCTTTCGTCAGCGCCTTCTAAATGCCCTCAATGTAGCATCCCCTTCTTTTCTGAGAACAGGGATCCTCTTGTATTGCAAAGGCTTTGGTGAGTTTGTGTTGTAAGTCACCCTGAAAACAGTCTTCCTCTCTGTAAGAACCTCCCTCTCTCAAATCTGTAGACTTGTGGGTTCCATTTGTTCTCAAGATACCAGCGAGCAAACCAGCATCGCAGCTGCTCACATGGAAAGCTGTTTCGAGTTCTTTTATTTAGATGGAAAGTCATTCCCTTCATTTAAACTTTCATCCTTGAAACAAGGGGCAAATCAAGTCATACTTGCTCCATCACTGGGCTAACGCCTCTGAAAATGGATGACTTGATTGTACCAGGCTAACCCTACTCCTTACACACAGGTGGATGGTCTTACAGCAGCTAGGCCTTCTGATTCACTGATGCAATCGTCACAAGCATGATCATCTATTTCCCTGCAGGAAGAGACTGCTTAAGGTCCTCTTTCTCTCATTCCCTCTCCCCCAGCCCCAACCTTGCGTGCACGTGTGATGAAGCAGTTGTGCCTAAACTATGCTTTATACCTGGACAAAGATCCAGCAGGGCCGAAGAGAAGGCCCTACAACTGTCTCCTGTGCTGAGCCTTTTCGGTGTGATTTCATTCCTGGGATCACAGTAAACGACCCAAACATTCGACTTTCAACTTAAGTGAAACCCCATCCCACAAAACTAAATGTGATAATATCAATATTACTTACTCTTTGGGTTTAATCTTAATAATTCCGCTGTCCTCTATTAAGACTAGAGACCGAGGATTGTCGGAGCATTTATTTGATAGTCTGCAGGATTCTGAATACAGAAAATGTAGAAAGAGACAGAGCAGCGTGGCTCAGGCAGCTCGTCCTGCCACACGCCGGGCACACGGGAGGGGCCCTAGGCTCCTTCCTTCTCAGGCTTTGTACTTAAAACCAGAACAACAGCGAAGGGGGAATCTACCTATTCCCTCTTAGCACAGGACCACTAGCTTTTGCAATACTTATCGGGAAACAAACGAACACAAGTATGAGCCGGACTTGGTAAAGGTTGTGCACCTAAGTCACACGAGATCACCTTTGTAAAATGCTGAGAGTAGTATTTGGGCAGCACTACTTTTCTTGCTAGTTAACTACCAGTGAGTACAAAAATAAGCTCCTCTGAAGATTTACCACTAAGAAAACCTCTAAGCCTGAAATTAAGATCTTATTTGTGTGTGGTCTCGAAAGGACAAATCCCGGTGTGTAAGCTGCAGAGTTATCAAGGCTGTTAGTTCCACCTAGTACAAGCCTATGGGATAACCAGTTGTTTTCACTTTTCTCAAGGAAATGAAAGATTTAAAATTGGATTTAGAAATAAGCCTCTTACAGAGGAAGACAAATGCTATATGATATCACCTCCATGTGAAATATAAAACAATAATACAAATGAACCTATGTACGAAACAGAAATAGACTCATAGACATAGAAAACACACTTATGCTTACCAAGAGGAAAGGGAAGGCAGAAGGATAAATCATAGGATTAACAGATACACACTACTATGCATAAAACAGATACGCAACAGGATTTATGGTATAACTCAGGGAATAATATGCAATATCTTATAATAATCTATAGTGGAAAATAAAATATATATAACTGGGTCACTTTACTATACATCTGAAACTAACACAATAATATAAATAAACTATATTTCAAAAAAAGAAATAAGCCTTTAATGGAACAAATTCACTTTTAACAACCCACCACAACCTGTCCAAGTATTGCCTTAAATAGTATTTAAAGGATTTTTTTTATCAGTAAGCATCAAAACAAGGTCCCCACAATAGACTCAACAGGGCATCGTTTTTTGAGTTAAATTCCTAATTCATTAAGTTCTCAATATATTTTACACAGTTTGTGTTTAAAAACTACTATACCTTTCTTTTTTAATAGCTGAGCCAGCAGGCTCTGCATATGATATGTAAGATACTTGATATTTGATATATCACATGTAACACAGATATGTGGTATTTGATATACCATGCTTCTAAATATTATTATAACTTCCTCCATACTTATTTTTGTGATAATATTCAAGTCAAATGGGGCTATTTGACAATAATTAGTAAATTCATAATCTCTGATCAATAACCTTTCAAGAGGAGTCATGAATTGGGATTTTTACTGGGATTTACTGGATTCTTATTACAGGCCAGCAAACATGTTAAGCCTTTCACAATCATCACTTCTTTTTTTCAACATCCAAAGCAAAACATTCTCCATTTTCCCAGTAGCTACCCCTTCTCACATTCTTCTCTTAAACTCTCCTGCCAACCCCTTCAAAACGGTGCACCAGGCCTCAGCTTCGAGTCCCCGGTCCTTCTCCATCTGAACATTCTTCCAGGTGTCTCAGAGTCGGTCCCTCGGCTCTGAATTCATCTGCACACAGTGAGTCCCAAAGTTACGGCTCCGATCAAGACCTAACGAGCCCCTTAGTCTTAAAAAAAAAAAAACTTATTGGAGTAGAGCTGCTTTGTAGTATTTGTTAGTTTCTGTGATAAGCAAAGTGAACCAGGTATATATATATACTTTTTTATAGTATATATGTGCATGTATATACACATATATACGTGTGTGTGTATGTGTGTGTGTTAGTCATGTCCAATTCTTTGTGACCCCATGGACTGCAGCCCACCAGGCTCCTCTGTCCACGGAATTCTCCAGACAAGAATGCTGGAGCGGGTGGTCACTCCCTTCTCTAAGGGCTCTTCCCAACTCACGGACCAAACCTGGGCCTCCTGCACTGCAGGCAGATTCTTTACCCTCTGAGCCACCAAGGAAGCCCCCACACCTATGTCTCCTCTTTTCTGAGTTCCCTTCCCGTTTAGGTCGCCAGCAGAGACAGAGCTCCCCGTGTTACACAGTAGGTTCTCATTAGTCACACAGTATCAACAGGGTGCATATGTCAATCCCACTAAACAGGAGACCCCTCACGCTTAATTTAACTCCAGCTGACATCTCCACATCTCTAGATGGATGTCTAATGAGAATTCAAGCATGGTCAAAATAGACCCTGGATTTTCTGCCTCCTCCTGGGATGTTTCCCATATTTGTTGCTCATGGGGGAAAAAATGAGTCATCCTGCACAAAGTCTTGCTTCCTTTCCACACCGCAACTTCTCCAGACCCTGTGCCAATCTGTCCTTTCTGTTACCATCATCACTCAGTGCAGATTCTCCCTTCTGCCATCTCGCCTGCTGCTAACTACTCCCCAGGCTTGTCTCATCTCCAGCCTGCTCTCCCCACAGCACCAGGATAGTTTCTGAAGAGGGAAAAGAGGCTAGGTCATTCTCTGTGTAAAAATTCCAATGGCTTCTTCTCATTGCACTTAGGGTGAGTCCACACTCTTTCCACCCCCAAGAGGTGCAGGGAACCTGCCCTTCTGCTGCTCTCTCCCTCTTCAGCACACCTGAGTACTCCATCTGTACCTGCCACACTGCAGGCTTCTCACCTCCTTTCTAGGCCGGGAACCCATCCACTGTTTGCTTTTTCCAAAGGGTCTTTGCACCTGCCAGTTACTCTTCACACTTATCTTTATATTCTTGGCAGCCAACAAGGAGCTTGACGACACTTCCTCAAAGGAGCCTTCCTGATCACTCTGTCTGAAGGTCCATTTATCCCCACCTGATGGGGATCATATCACACTGCTTCCCTTCCCAATACTCATCAACATCCGCATGTTCTCGATTATGTATTTGGTTTTCTGTTATCTTTCTTGCTAAGATGTAGGCTTCAAGAAAGTTGTATTTACCACTATTTACCACTATTTTTATTCCTGGTGTATTTACCTCTATGTCAGCACTTGGAGCAGTTCCTGGCACATAGCAGGGGCTCTAAAAACAATTAAATCAATGAGTAAATTGTCTTGTTTAAGAACTGCTGTCATGATTCCCATTGTACAGCTAATGAAGCTGAGAATTTAAGAGGTAATTTCCCTCGTGTTTCGTAGTTGGACAGCTCAGAATGAAGTCTAGGCAAGATGTCAAAGGTTAATTTCTTCAGCACTTTAAAAGTAGAACTTGCCTAAATCCAGCGTTTTTAGTATCATCTCTTTTTTAACTAGCAGTAAGCATGTTTATCTATCTGCAATATCAAGGAGTTCTTCAAAATCAGCAGGGAAAAAGGTGGCAATGGCAATGTATATGGGCAAATGTAAACGGCCTTCAAAGATGGAGTTTAACTGCTAGTTACTAGTAACGATGAAATTACTAGTGAACAAGAAAAGTAAATACTAAAAGAAAGAAATACGGGTGGGGCGGGAATTGCCCCTATAAACTTGGCAGAAATGTAAAAGAATGAAATACAAAGTGATGACGAGAGGGGGTTTGAGAACTCATACATTTTGAAGCAGGTATCGATAATGTCCAGTATCATCTCTTTAAATTACTTCTGTCAACTTCCCGACCCTTTTCTTGTCCTCATCTACCTCCTTCATATCATCACTTCCTCTCACAGTCAAAACTCTGAACTGGTGTCTTCCACTTTCTTTATGCTTTTTTTGTGAGTATAGATCTTGATCACGCCTGAAGAATCAACAAGCAAATTAAGAAAATAAAACCATGGACCACCGAAAAGCAGGAAGACAGGGCTTAATCGGGAAAAGCTAAACTCTTGGTTTAGTATTCCAAAAGGGGTTTAGAAACCAAAGTCTGAGAAGTCAGAGTACAATATTTGGCCTGAATTATCTGATTGGCAGCCCACATTCATTGTGGCAACCAAACAATAGATATATTTTTTCCTTTACTTTCCTTTAAGTTATCATCAACTTATTCCTGGAGTAGCAGACTGTAAGAATGCTCTACCTGATTCATTTACTACGCCTCTGGGATGACTATGAAAAGACAGTCTGGTGTCTACACTTCCTGGAATGAGGTGAGAACCTCATGTTTTCCATGATCAAAGTGTTTAGCAAAGGTCAAGTTACTTCCCTTGCTTCAAGCTTCAAAAGCAAAAAAAAAAAAAAAAAAATCTAGGTACTTCGGTAAATTATTCAATAGCTTTCACTTTATATAATATCAAAACCAAATTAGGTATGGGGAAAATCCAGTATTTCCATTCTATCACTCAGCTCAAGTCAGAATTGGTGCTACACTTTTGTTAACCACCTTTTTAAGACAATGGTAATCCATCACTTTTGCATTATTAACATGGCATCAATATTCATAGTAAAGACCAATTAATCAAAGATGTCTTTTTGCTTTTCATAAGAGATAGTCTTAGGTCTCACTAAAGACACGGAAGTGGCTCAGGGTACAATGGCTCACTCATGTAGCTAAATCAGGTGGATGTGGATTAATGCGTATCTTGCAGAAATCACCTCTAAGGAACTACGTTCCCCTCAGTCTTGGTGTAAGCTGCCCATCACCAGGCAGCCATGTGCAAGTTTCCCTGCTTTTAAGCTGACCATTAGGAAAGCTGAAAAAATAAACCTAGAATCAGATAGACTTAGTCTGAAATCACAACCCTGGATTTCCCTGGTGGTCCAGTGGGAAGACTCCATGCTTTCAATGCAGGGGGCACAGGTTCAGTACCTGGTCAGGGAAATAAGATTCCCACATGCCACATGGCATGGCTAAAATAATAATAATAATTTGAAAAAAGAAATCCCAACACTTACCCCCCGCCAACTCCCACTCTTTATGAGGGGGTGGCCTTAGAAAACTACTGTGAAAGATCACCAGAAACAGTGGAGGATTTGTTTGTGTGGTGTGTGTGTGTGTGTGTACGTGTGTGTGTGTTTAAAATTCCTCTCCAAGTAAATATTTTATTTTCAGTTTAAATCATAAACAAACTGAAACAAATTGATACTGTTGGCTAGCTCCTCCATACATCTACCACCTTGATTGATTAAATATCTAATAATAATCTCTACAACTCAGTGGAAGCCCCAAAATTTCCATAACCAAAAGCCTGCTGAAGAAATCTGGTGGGAATGGGGGCCTAAATGTAGCCTGGCAAGAATAGAGTTTTTATTTAAATAATGTACTATATGTAGATTTTAAAGGAATGATTTATCAGTTGTAAAAGATTGAGAACACAAATAATTATCTGTTGCGAGTTACGCTATCACTTTAAGGAGACAGCTTATGAAGACTTTGGAGGATTTAGGGACTTCCTTGCTGGTCCAAGGGGCTCCATGCTTCCACTGCAGGGGGCCTGGGTTCAATCCCTCACCCAGGAAACAAGATCCCGAAAGCCGCAAGGTAGAACCAAAAGAAAAAGGAATTTGAAAGATGTAAAACCTTATCTCTAAGCTGCACGGCCACATGGAGATCACACTCTACACAAGGAAAGCCATGGAATATGGTGTTCCCAACTCACAGCACAGGGAAAACGCTCACAAAGCACTGATTAATGAACACACGAATAGAGAAACAGGGTTCACTAGTCTGGTAAAATGAAATACTCATAAAGTATTTAGCTGATGGGTATTGGTAACTGGTTTTTATTTCCTTATGTATTGATTTCTGCATTTCTTGAGTTGTCTAGAATGATCGTGGTTCATCTGTGGAAAAAATGGGATATGCAGTTTTATACACAGCATGCGACTGAAAGAGAGGAACAGCAGGAAAGAAAGAAAAATATTAGCAAGGAGTTGAGATTTTTTTTTCTTTTGTCTATTTCTTGAAATTTTCTATCACATAGAAATGTTACTGCGAATAATTCACTTAAGGAACAACAACAAAAGGACAATTCGGATCATTTCCAGGACTTAAATACTTTCCAAGGACAGAGTTGGGTTGGACCGTTCAACTCTCTGGTAAATGAGTAGAGACCTGCTGAAAACCTACGGGAGCTCACCAGCGGCGGTGAGAAAAGACCTCCAGGTCAGAAGAGGACCTGCCCAAGAGAGAAAGGAGCAGAAGACCAGGGCAAGTACAGGAGGGCTGCCCGCAGGAGGTGACCTTTGAACTCAGTTTTGAAGAGCAGTTATTCTTTGCCCAATTTAAAAACAGTACGGAGGGAAGAAAGCACAGTGGGGAAGAGCAGCAACAGCCTGCAGGCAGGAAAACACTGTATTTTAGGGAAATGGAAGTGACAAGAGTATACAGTACATGTCACGAAGTGGCTCCAGACACAGCTGGAGAAATCTAGAGGGATTCCCCTAGAGCCATGCGTGCTGTGCTCACTGCTTTCATTTTCCCTAAACGCGCAGAGAACAGAGGAGGGTGCTTGTGTGTCAGTTGCTCTCGCGTGTCCAGCTCTGTGAGCCCGTGGACCGCAGCCCGCCAGCTCCTCTGTCCATGGGATTCTCCAGGCAAGGTTACTGGAGTGGGGTGCCACTTCCTTCTCCAGGGGATCTTCCAGACTCAGGGACCAATCCCTGGTCTCCCATATTGCAGGCAGATACTTTACCATCTGAGCCACCAGGGAAGCCCATTAGACACTTTATTCTGTTACTTCACTTGCCATGGTGTCTTGAGAACATTTTAGACTTCTGTTGATTGTTCTATTTATCTTTTGCTCCACCAGTTAGTAAGAAGTTGGCACAAACAAATGAGAATTAAAATATAATAATGCTAGACTGTACAACAGTCCAATAAGTGTTTCTAAAGTTTCCATTGGCTACCTGAGAAAAAACGAAAACTCAAAATCTCAAAGGAAACTTGCTGAAAGAGCTCTCAATCACAAAATGGGTGTTACTAATAGAGGTATCAACACAAAATAGATCTGATGATGGCTAGTACTGCCCAATTTAAATTTGACAACAGTGAAAAATTATATCACATAAATTACATTTTATGTGACTTTGAAATGTGAAAAAAAAAAAGAAAGAAATCAACAGTGTCTAAAACTGCACACAGGAAATGTTGTTTCTGGCTACATAGAAAAATTAAAGCCTTTGGGAGAATTTAGATCTGTATTGCTTGACAGGAAAAATTACACTTGGAAAAATAATAGGGCCTCCCTGGTGGCTCAGATGGTAAAGAATCCTCCTGCAATGCAGAAGACCTGGGTTGGGAATATCCCTTGGAAGAGGGCATGGCAACCTACTCCAGTATTCTTGCCTGGAGAATCCCATGGACAGGGGACCCTGGTGGGCTACAGTCCAGGGGGGTTGCAAAGAGTCAGGTACAACTGAGAGACTAAGCACGTATATTGCTTGACAAGAAAAATTACACTTAGAAAAACAATAGCTGTAAAGGAAAAATTCCCACAGGCATAACCAGTAAATGTGATGTGAATAAAAATCAATTCATGAATTTAATAACAATTGTAAAAGCTACATGAAAACTGATGCTGTTGAACTTTAGTTCAGTAAAATAAAAATGGAAAGACTGGTAATGATTCAATTAAGTTATATTAAAAAATACTCACAGAATTAAATTGGCTTAATGGAGGGAGATTTTTGTGTGAAATCTATTTTCAAGGAAAACTCAAAAATGTTGGTATATTCTAATTTAATGTTTATATTCATAAATGTTGAGTCAAAACACTCCTGAGATCAAAATCACAGGATCCATATGTTCTCTATCCCTCTGGGAGGCACTGAAGAAGGCACGAGCAAAGGTGAGTTTTGCCTTTTACAAAGATAGTCCTAGTGGGGTCTGAGGAGAAGCGAGTTTCCAGACTATGGTTACAGTAAGAAATAAGACTCTGGAGCAGAGCTGTGATACAGGATGGATCTATAAACCATTTAAGAAGTAGAATCCAGAGGAGTTTGCAAACCTCTAAAACAGGGGATACGAAATTTAAAACATTCAAAGATTCCTAAGGGTTTATTCCTCTGCCACACAGACTCCAGCTTCATCTACTCAGACTCTCCAAGGAAGAGGTGTGACTGGGACCCACGTTTCAATGGGGAAGAGCTGTGTGCTGATTGCATGGAATTTTCAACTTTGCAGAGTATCTCATAGTTTTCAAAGCATTTTGACAAGATTGTCACTTTTCATGCCAATGACAGTTTATAGATGAGGAAACTGTGGATCAAAAGTGGAAAATTATTCGACCCAGATGGTACAATTCATAGAATTTGATTTCCAATGTATTTCTCATTCCACCTGCCACAGTCTTCTCCAATTTGGAATCGGTCCTGACTCACTTCCTATGATGCTTAATGTGTCTCTTTTATCAGTAAATGAAGGATTGTTTTTTTTTTTTCCTTTAAGCAGATACATTTAAAATACAGTGACCACACTTTATTCCCTTGATATTGTCCCTATGATAACATCTCTTAACACTATTACTTATACATGTGTCTCTAATCCCTTTTCATGACTGCCGGGACATTTTTTTAATTGACAATACAGAGATTCTTCTTATCCATCAGGGATTTTTGCTAAGTGCTCTTTGCCAGCTGCTCATTTCCTAACACTACATCAGAGCAGGACATTGAGGTGCCCTCAGCCCTTAGGCTCTGCTCCAGAAGATCACTTTTTCAGGGGGTTGAGGAATTTCCTCCAGTCAATCACATTTTGTTTGAAAGTAAATTTTTTAATATATGAATGACAATTATTTTCATTTAGATATCATGACACATAGTTACAACTTTATCACACCTGCAATACACTTACAGGAGAAACTGAAGTTTTAGTAAGGCAAATTTTGTTCACTTCAGATGCGTGTGTCTCATTTTTAACAGGAAGTGAATGTTTACTTTTCAACACTGGCTAGCTTCGCGCCATAAAAGATGTTAAAGTTTGCTTCAGTTTGGGTCATCAGTAAAGAACCTAATAAAAGCATTGATAATCTTCCTGGTTATCTTTTCAAAAATGAATCAGCGGAAGATACAGTGATGGGACATGAACAGTTCTCGAGTACTTCACTGACTTTCTGTTTACTTATGCTTGTCCCAGCTGAAAGAGTAGGAAGCTTTTCGTTTCTTTATTTTTTCTTGTTTCTGTTGTTATATCTGAACACATAATATTCTGCTTATAAGAGCCGTTCCCCAAACTCTTGAGAGACTGAAATTTAAGTAATATATTGATGTATATAGTTAACGGTTAAAGGAATGCATATTAAAGATTTTGGGAAATAATTAAACATTTTCTAATCTAAATATTGGTTGGGTTAGCTGTGTACAAAAAATCTAATAATTTCTATATTTACTTCCATGTGTTTCAGAACTATGTAGAAATAGATATTACATGGTATTTTTAAATGAATAGCCTGCAATATTTTTTTCTTTATCCTTCCATAAGGCTACTATCTTTTTTTTAAATTGAAGTACAGTTGATTTATAATATTGTTTTAGTTTCAGGTGTACAGCAAAGTGATTCAGTGATTTTTTTTCAGATTATTTTCCATTATAAGTTATTACAAGATATTGAATGTAGTACCCTGTGCTATATAGTAAATCCTCATTGCTTATAAGACTACTACTAATATCTTTATGCTTGTAAACGTCATAGCATTAATTCTTTAGTGTTAGGCAGCTTTGATGTGGTTGGGCGCCTTATAATGAAAAAGACTATTTAGACAAGATTAAATTAAGTTTAAACTGAGGTTAGGTTAAATTCCATTGTCTTCTCTCCTAACACTTCTCATAAATGTAGAAGATGACTGAAAATGACCAGAGAACTGCCCTGAGGATGAATGTCTTTCTCTGCACCACTGCCTTACGTACACAGGGCCTGAAAACAAAACCTTGCAATGTTCACGCTGGACTTTCAGTAACAAATTTAATCAACCTGACTACAAATCTCTGCTCTTCACCTGCTCAGACTGAAATTCAGTGTCACATTATTTAGGAAGAAGGGATGCTCAGACTCCTCCAGGCTTGCTGTGCACAGACGGTGAGGCTGACAGGGTGAGCTGTCTTCCATCTGCCCTTGGATATGGCCCCAGGGATCTAGGTCAAGTGCCGCCCACGCGGGTCCGCGGGAAGGCTGGACAAGCCCCAGGTGTCTTGTACCCTTGGCACATGAGTCCCTCCCTTCCTAGTTCTTACTTTTTGCCCCAAGGACATCTGGATTTGAAGAACAAAACTGATCCGTCAAACAAAATGGCTCTAACAAGACTGTCCAAAACAGCAAGTCAAGAAAAATTTAGCAACAATATTCTTGAACATTGGATTTTTAAAAAATTAGAGGCTCTTCCCAGGTAAAAGGTAAAATGATATGAAAGAAGGAAATGGGGAGAGGGGCAACGCCTGTAAAGATTTAGATCTAAAATGATTTTATCTAATCTTGATAAAATTGTTCATTTTATCCAACAGCCTCCATCCTTCCACTTGGCCTCTAGCTAGTTTTTTCATCTTATATTTCTCCTCTTTCTGTCTTTGCTTTTTTCTCATCTCCTCCCCCCACCCCAGCCTCATTTCTATACTATTATAATCTGCAGGTATGCTCCCCACCCCCCAAAAATAAAAAACGCCCATTACTGTTTCAGCACCTGGGAAGAAATCAAGCACAGATGAGACCAAAAAGGTGGTTCCCGCTTTCCTGTGAGTCACACCGGCAAGCACGCGCTGGTTGGTAAACAGTAATGCCAAGAGCAACAAACTGAAACGGTATGTGAAACACCGCTTCTTTTTTTATTCAAGCAAGGGTGATAAAATGTGTAGGATCACGGTGGGGACATTCTGTGGGAGGAGTGATGACAGAGAACTTAGAGGGGAAACAGGATTCGTACAGCACCGTAAAGGCCTGGAGCAAGTGGAGAGAAGCGGGGTGCTCAAACTGCCTCCTGCTTGCTCTATTTTAGTCCATCTCAAAAGGAAAAAATATCCCTGCCCAGCTCCCATCTCCCTGAGCAGTGCCCCAGCAGTGAGTTTAGAATGTAAACCAAGGCGATGAGGAGATGTCGGAGGGTGTTTTCCTCTTTCATTTTATATTTTTAAAGCTGTAGGCTATGAAAAGAAATGGACAGATGAGGAGATCGTTACAATACTGAGTGTGAAAAGTGATAAAGACATGAATTAAAGGGATGGCAATGGAGATGAAGAGGGGAAAGATTTTAGAGATCTTTATAAAGTAAAATGATAAGACTTGGGGACCATTTAAATGTACATATTTCAGACTTTCTCTTTTGCAAAAACACAAGGCAATGAAACAAGATTCCATTTAGGCAAGGAGGCAGGTTCACCCGTGTAAGGGGTGAGTCTGGAGACAGAATAAGGACCATTAGGACATAGCAGGTGATGGTAAGGAACTCTGAGTTTAGAAATGAGAGTAAAACTGGCCGAAGACTGAGGCCTGTAGAACCACAATGTTTAAAAGCAGACAAATAAGAGAAGCAGTAGACAGGTGAGAAACCAATATATACTTATATATGTGTTTGTATGTGTAATGAAATAACTAACATATATATAGCCCACACATTATAACTAGCCTGTTCATGTGTGTGTGTGTGAGCATGTAGAAGCATCTATATTCTTACAGAGGTTAACTATCAAAAGGACACCATGTAACCCAGGATACAGCAAGGACCTAGCTCAGTACTGAGTGCGCTGACCCTGCGCTCAGTCCGTGGAGCAAGGGTGGAAAAGGAAAGCAGACCTCTAACCTCACCTTACCTTTCCCTCACCAAACACGTTTCATATTCTAGCAACAATAAGGATCCCAGGCAGATGTGTATTAGGAAAAATACTTTCCAAAAAATCAGCACATCTTCATCCCCACACCCCCAGATCTCTACATGGCATTTAGACCTTAATAGGATTGCCGATCCAATTCCGTTCAGTTAGACTGAACTCCCGCAAGTGTGCAAGGCCCAGTATACATTTGTAACATAAGCTGTTTATTTTTTGTCGATGGAAAAATGAAAAACTATGTCCAGGAAACAACTCTTAACCGTTATGACTCATAACTCACATAACTCCTGCATTCATAGCTGTGACGGTACAAAGCTGTAACCTGGCCATACTTTGTTCAAGCCAGAGATCACTCATCTCTACCTGCATTCTTGAAACCATCTCTCTCCCCCCGAATTATTTAGAAAATTTAAACAAAATGTTGGTTTCCTGTTATCTCAGCAAAGAGGCACAGAGCAAAGAGATTACTGACTTTTATGTAAAACTCAACCCAGCATTGTGACTGCTCTGGGAAAGCTGAACTTTGCCAACATTTGTATTTTAGAGATTAAATAACATATCCAAGTTGTGCATCCATTTATCCACTGATGTCTCTCTCCATTTGGCTCTATTTCTTTATGTGTTTAGAATGCACAATATAAATTTTATGTCTAATATTTCTTATAAACATTAAACTCAATTTAACACCTTCAAATAAAACATATACTCCTGCTCACAGCTTGCTAATAAAAGAAAATATATCATTGAAAGAACTAATAATTTCCCAAATTATGCAGTGAATCATTAAATCTCTCTTGCGACTTCAAAGTATGATAAACAAGATTTGCACACCTAGATAATTGTATCTATATTTTTTTTCCCAAAAAATGAGTGTATGTTACAGGAAGACTAGAAAAACGTTTGCCTTCAGGGTTTCTCTGAGCAGTTCAGGTTAAACTTGGTCTTTCAAAATAAATCTTTGTATACCTATCCATTTATCTATGGTACAAATTATTCAGCAAAATTTGTTTAAAGGTTTCTAGATCATTTTATACTCTCGTGTTGAATATAGATTCAAAGATGTTTCTTAGAGTAAAAAGCCTTAGTAGGCGAAGTTGAAATTTTTATTGTAGTTTGTTCTATGGCCTACAAAATATCCCATTTAGAAAGTTGTGCAACCGTTTCTGAGTGAGAATTTTAATGGAAATTTACTCTGACGTGATAATACACATATTACCTTATAAAAATTATTATTTCTTATAATACTTTAATTGTGATAACCAGCTTCATAGGAATGGTAACTTAGTAAACATTTTGTGTACTAAGGCAAAATGCTGTACCTACATAAAAAATATTTAATCCATTTTTGCAGTTAAAGAAAAAATATTTATATATATACACACTGCTTTCTACTGTCTTTAGTTTCACAGAATCTAAATTAACAGTGTAACATGTTCAGAAGAGAACTTCTGTCCTGTCTTTTAGAGAAAAGGAGAGTGGTGGAAAATTTTTAAAAAGGCGTTTCAAAGTGAATTACAATAAGCAAGATTTTTAAAAATGTTTCCCATTTTTTTAACTTATTTAGAAATCTGCAAAAGTACCATTTCAAATATCCTTTTAATAACAATTTTTAAATAAAGCTTTTCGATCCTCCACCGTAAGAAGTCATACTAAATATCAACCAAAATGTACTCATGACCCACACTGGAACTGTTCGAGAAATGTCCACTAAGTGGACCAGAAGTGTGCAAAGATCTTAAAGCTGAATAGATGCAGGAGCTCCGGTCAGTTACATTTTCCTATAGAATGCATCATTTGCATGATTCTTAAGAGTTTAAGTATTTTTATCTCGTCAAGGCTGTAAGATTTACCCAGCACCCAGGAAGGGCGGTGGCCCCGCAAGAGTATTCAGAGGAAATAATCATTCAAAGGATTATAAGGAACAAAAACCTTGATTTAAAATACATTTTGTGATAAAAATTTTGCAAAAAGTTACTCTTTAATTCCATATCCAAATTTGCTTTTTTTTTTTTAAGTACCATACAATTAAGTATTCAATAAAATATTTTGGCCATAATCAAAATTTGAGGAAGCAAACCCCCGGTCCGAAAAAAAAATGAGTGGTTTGTGTGCAAACAAAGCCATATTATCATTTTTACAAATGCAGTTTTTGTTAAAAAGACCAAAATTTAGTTTTTTGGTCATTCAGATATCTTCAGACTTTCAACACTGCTGTTGTAATATCCTTGAACAGTTTGTAAACCAAGACACAGATAGACAATGTTTGCCTTTGGAATTGTGATTTTCGGGGCCAAACATGTATGCCTTTTTAAACAGAAACAATGTGTTCTGTGCCCCAGGGAGCCATGTCTCTCTGAGGTGTAATGACCTTGACCGTTTTACAGCGGGCTTCCTCACCTCCAGTCACCAACACTTCACTTGCTTTTATGTCTATTTCAAACCAATGTCCTTACACACACACACACACACAAATAACTAAGGAAATATGAATTTCCTTGTGCTTACCTGCAACAAACACTGCGATGTCCAGGAAGGCAAAGCCGAATGCCAGAAGTTTAAGCCACAGATACATGGTCATATCTGGAAATCAGCCAAACTCCTGAGAGACAGCATGCGTCCTTCTGAAAGGCAAAATAATGGTTATCTCCGAACCAATGTTTCTCTGTAAGGCGGAATCAAGAAGGAAAGAAGTGAATGCGTACTCTTGAACTGGTGTCTTATCAGACAGGGGCGATTTCCTCCTGCTGCCCTGAGAGCAAACCACTTGCTGCGAGGCAGTGATGTCAGATTCGGTTTTACTAACTTCTCCAAAAGGGCTGCAAAGGGTCCTCTTTGCAGGAAGTCAAGAAAGTTGTTCAAAGTCACTGCCAAGGCCTCTTACTTCCTTACTTCAAGTAATTAGACTGAGTTACTAGGCCTCTCAAAAGATTTTCCCCAAGAAAGATGCATTTTTCATATCCAAACAATACTCCCATGAAGTATTCACGATAACTAGAAAATGACATGCCCCACCCTCAAAAATCCATAACATTCTTACCTAAACAATGATAAAACAGTCAGCATGGGTATAACAAAAATAAGGACTGGCAAGATGATATGCTAATTGAATTAATGAAGAAAAAAAAAACTGTATTTGTCTTAAAATGACCAAATGAATGAAAAAGCAACTACCTCTCTGGTTATTTTCGACAACCAGAATCTTGTACCATTAGGGCATTCAGAACCCAGCAATATGACAGTTCGAGTATCCAGCCACTCTCTATGCAAAGCACTTTCAGAAAGCTTAATAGCTTGCCCCAAATCTTTCACAGATATTCTTTCAGGGCTGGGAATGGAATCAGAAACTCACTTCTCCTGCAGTAAATCATGCTTCAATAAAGGAGAGCCTCTGTGACCTGAGATATTCTTGGTGTTGCTGATGAGGGAAAAAAGAGACATTCAATCAAGAGCTGTTTTTTACAAAAGTTAACCTTTTATTCCCCCTCAGTCATACTATCTCAACCTTTCTGATTAAATGACTGCAAATAAATACACAACATCCTTTGTGATTTTGATGGTGTTCTCAGTAAGTCCATTAATTAGGAAAATGCGTGCGAGAAGGAAGCCTCTATGACATCAGCAGTACAGGACTGCCCTGGTGGTTCAGTGGCTAAGACTCCGAGCTCCCAACGCAGGGGTCCCGCGTTCAATCCCTGGTCAGGGAACTAAACCCCAAGTGCTGCAACTGAAACATCCTGCACTCTGTAACAAAAGAACCCCTGTGCCGCAATGAGGACCCGGCAAAGTCAGATAAACCGATAAATAACAGACATTTTTTAAGAAGTCAGCAATACAATGGAGTGAACTGGTCTCATCATCACAGAACCTGCAGGCATGCATTAATAAAATCCCCCACTGCACACATAGACCAGGCATCGTGCTCTGAACTACAGATCAGGCGGAAGGGACCTGCAGACAGAGCCCTTGCAACGATCTGGCTAGGAAGTGCTTGAGCAGGATTCCTATGTTGCTGTGTATAAACCTTTTGATGTTTGCATACTTATTTGCTTTTCTCTTACTTTAGCTGCTAGGAACTTCAGAACCCAATTTGTGCATACCCTCCCACTTGGTACAAATGAAAATAATTCCACCCCTTAATTTCTGATTAGTAAGTAACATTCTAATGAGATTCTTGTTATTATTATGATTTTAAATGATGGTTGTTATAGTAGCTAACACTACTGTACTCTTAGCACATCCAGGAAAATGCTTAGCCCTTTAATCATATAATACAATTTGTACAACAAACTTGGAGATAAAGAGATACATAATTCTTCATCTTATCTGTAAAGTTCAGAGAGCTTAGGTGATTTGTCTGAAGTCTCTCAGCTGGGATGTAAGCAAGCTATGTTTTGAACCCAACCTCAAGTTTCATCTTACTTTCCTTATTTGCTTCACTATTTTTTTTTTCATTTTCTCATCTCCTTCTCCAATCTTTTTTACTTTGTACTTTTCTAATTTTTAATCTCAGAAAGATAGAAATTGATGGCATACAGATGATACTATTCTCTTTTTACAAACGTGTTTTTAAATTAAGTGTCCGTGCACGTCAGCACTATTGTTTAGGAGTTAGGCCTACAGAAAACATTGATCTGTGTCAGAGGTCACGAATTTTAGTTCTTCTCACCTCAACCTGTTTCTTAAAACACATTTGCAATGCAAATCTATCTGGGGATTAGCTGTGAGTATCTTTAAACAAATATCTGTGTTCTGTTAGCTCACTCTTATGGTAGGATATTTGGTAAACAAGCCATGAAAAAACTGTGTGACATGCCATTTAAAAGGGAGTTAAGACACTATACTTTGAATAAACTGAAGAGAGGGGATTAGAAGCCTTTAAGAGACATTTGTAAAAGGGCTTTGCAGATTACAACTTTGAAGGAATAGCAAGAAATGCGGAGATTTAATTTCATTTCAGGCAAGTGGGCAGAGAGAGTCCACCCAAGCAACACTGAGGTTAATTAGAAACAAATGAGTTGGATGGTGTTTTTATTTTAAAGTGTTAAAATTGAGTTTAATGTCAACAAGAAACAGTAGACTTTGGGGTAGCAAAATGTGTAAGGGATACTGCTGCTGCTGCTAAGTCACGTCAGTCGTGTCCAACTCTGTGCAACCCCATAGAAGGCAGCCCACCAGGCTCTCTTGTCCCTGGGATTCTCCAGGCAAGAACACTGGAATGAGTTGCCATTTCCTTCTCCAATGCATGAAAGTGAAAAGTGAAAGTGAAGTCGCTCAGTTGTGTCAGACCCTTAGCGACCCCAAGGACTGCAGCCTACCAGGCTCCTCCGTCCATGGGATTTTCCAGGCAAGAGTACCGGAGTGGGATGCCATTGCCTTCTCCAATAAGGGATACTAGAAAGGTATAAAGAAATAGGGCCTCATATAGAAAGACAGCAGTGGGTAAATAGTATACAGTTCAAGTGCTCTCCGCGACTTCCCTGGTGGTCCAGTGGTTAAGACTCCGCCATCCATCGCTGGGGACACAAGTTCAGTACCTCAGCAGAGAACTAAGATCCCACATGCCATGCCAAAAGTTTTATTTTTTAATATTAATTAAAAAAAAATTTTTAAGCCAGACATGAAAAAGAAAAAAACTATCTGACTCAGAAGGAGGTGATAGTCAAATCCTGCCAAACCTCGTAGGTTCTAAGCCACTTATCACTGTATCTTGAGAGACACAGGAGCTGTTGGGGTGTGTGAACTGTTCCCAAGCCTCCTTGCTGATGATCCCTGCATCCAAGATCTGATCGCTGCACTCACTTCCCTGTCCTCATCTCACGTGACACAGCAGCATCGAGCTGTTAGCCTCTCCGCCAACCCTTGTCTCCGGCCAGCTTCCAAAACACATTCCCTGACCCTCACTGGCTCATCCGTAGCAACTGTCATGAGAGGTCCTTCCTGCCCCTGCCACAGGACAAGCTCAGGCCAGCAAGCTCAGGCCAGGCCCGCTTCACTCTTCCTGGACCTCGGAACCCTAGCTCTCCAGGCGATTCTCGGTAACCTGACCCATGGATCCGCAAACATCACTGCCAACTGATGCAAAACATTCAATACTGATATGCAAAAGAAAAGATTCTGCCTAGTGGCCAAGAAACAGGGTAAACTCCTAGTTCAAGCAACTACTTGATCTCCTTAATATGGAGCTATTAATTCTACCTTAGTGTTGCTGTGAGAACTGAATTAACGAAACAAGCATTCCATTAATGGTGTGAACACACGAGGTTACACTTGGAAGCATACACAATAGAACATGCATCCTGTCCCTCCTTCCAGCCCCAACCAAAAGAGGAGAGCCCCAGAGGAGGGAGGGGGAGCAGCCCGAGGACCTCACCTCTCCAGAACCTTCTACACTTCCTCCTGACAACGTCCTATGGACTCAGGAGAGGAGGTGAAAGAGCTACGCTGACTGAGGTTCAATCGTTCGGCTCAGCTGGATGGACCTCTTTTTTACCCCAATGTAGCTAAGCAGTTGGGGTACCTTCCCTATATAATGTTAAGAGATGGATAATGAAGATTCAATATGCTTTCTTTAATTGGTTTAAAGACACTGTGGATGGCAAGATGCATTCTGATTTCAGCCAGATCAAAGTGCTTTATAAGATATGTGTCTCAGAATCAATGAAATACACTGAAAGAGATAACCCATGGCAGAGGGGTATACAATTATTTTAACGAGCTCAGACTGTTTAGTAAACCAGTAATGTATTAAAAAATATATATATATGATCCAGGCAGTGAGTTCTGACAGGTTTCCAAATCTACCTCAATAAGAAGGTCTTGTAGCTTTTCACAAATTCAGAGAACATTCCACTCTGGCCAGGTGGTCTATGGATCCCACGTTGTCCTTATTCTATAAGGTCTGAGCCTGGGTATGAGCGCTCTGCTTCAGTAATATGACTGATGACAAGCCACGTTTAACATTGTTTGGTTCCTTTCAAGGATTCAGGATGCTATTTCTCTCTCTCTATCTGTGCGTCTGTCTGTCTCTCTCTCTCCATCTCTTACTGCACGGGCTCCTGGCAATGGATGGCTTCCTTTTCTGGGCTATTCCAATTACCCAACTAGATGCATAATACAAAACCTGGCAAACATAGTAGAGGAGACGGATTGGCTTCCAAATGCCGTGGGGAGTAGAATGCTGGAATCACGATGGTGTAAAAGAGAGGACTCTGCACACCCTACTGCGTATGCCTCAACAGTAACCTAACACGTTCACTCAAGCCTTGTACTGGATGCTCCCTCGACTGCTTTAGTTTCCCGGAGGCTCAGACAGTAAAGAGTCTGCCTACAAACCAGGAGACTCGGGTTCCATCCCTGGGTCAGGAAGATCCCCATGAGAAGGAAATGGCAACCCACCCCAGTATTCTTGCCTGGAGAATCCTATGGAGGACACTGGTGGGGTCACAAAGAGTCAGACACGACTGAGTGACTAACACACAGTTTTTACAACCCTAAGTGTCCTGACTTTTTCAACAAGAGAGAAAATAAAAACACAAAAGATGCTGCACACTCGGCTCCATCTGAGCTGCCACTGACGCCCCCCCATACCATATCCACACAGCTAGGGTCCTGCCCCCCTGCGCCCACGGGTTTTCCTTTGCAGGACTTTTCCCATCACGTGTCGTACCATGCTCAAACTCCTTATCACCAGCTTAATAGCTTAGTAGCTCTTTCAGTTAGAAAATATTGTTAAAGAGTCATCTGCATTTTACTTACATTTTCACCAAAAAATTTCTAGAAGTTCATGCTGCATTTAAAACAGATTACCAATAAGTACCTACTGTATAGCACAAGGAATTTGGCTCAATATTCTGTAATACTTAAAGGGGAAAAGAATTTGAAAAAGAATGGATACTTCTATGAATCACTTGAAATTACTGAAATTAACTTGAATTAACTGAATTAAATGAAATTAACTGAATCACTTGAAATTAACACATTATTAATCAAGTATACTCCAACATAAGATGGAAAATTTTTAAAAGTCCATATTTTAATCACACAGTGGTTTGACAGCCCTGTGGAGCAGTAGGATAGTATCAAAAAATAAATCAGTAGACAAAGCTATAAATGTTGCAAAAACACAAGTTTCAAAATTTATGAATCCAGCATTAGTCCACATAAATAATCAATGATTAAAAAAAAAAAAAAAGTTCCGTCAAAAAGTTCACAGTAAATCTCAAAATGTCAAAAATATGGACATGCCAATGTTCCAAGCTTGTCACACAGAATCACGAGGGAAATAGGGTTAGAGTGGCGATGGATCGGACCCCGTGAAGCTAAATTACACAGAACCAAGGCCAAGAACGTGAGAGCAATGCACATCTGGTGTAATGTGTTCCTAGAACTTCAGTCTCCTGGAAGTCTCACTTTAGCATGCCCTCAGCCTCATAAAGCCATTGCATACTGCTCTGGCCAACTTGTAAAACACATTATAGAAGAAAACGAGGGGTAGCGCAGGAAACTGTACTCAGTGTATTGCAATAGCCTGGAGGGGAAAAGAGTCTGATAACCAGTATGTGTCTAGCTGTATATATCAGTCTTCCCAGGCGGCACAGTGGTAAAGAGCCTGCCTGCCAATAGAGGATACACAAAAGATAGGCGCTTGATCCTTGGGTCAAGAAGATCTGCTGGAGAAGGGAATAGCAACCACGCTAGTACTCTGGCCTGGGAAATCCCATGGATAGAGGCGCCTGGCGGGCTACAATCCACAGGGGCACAAGGAGTTGGACACAACTAAGCAAGCACACACACACGTGCACACACACACACACACACATGTATACTTGAATCACCTTGCTACATACCTGAAACACAACATTGTATATCAGCTACATGCTAATAAACATTAATTAATTAAAAAAGATTTGTTCTCCATTCTCATTTATTTAAATTTGACATGTAAGCTTTGATTGTGCTGGTTTCAGTTGGACATGATTTCGAAGATGCCCTTAGGTTGATAATGTGAGATGTAACACGTTTTGTTTTTTTTGGCCAAGGTGTCCAGCGTTGGGGATCTTAGTTTCATAACCAGGAATCGAACCTGTGCCCCCTGCAGTAGAAGCAGAGAGTCTTAACCATTGGACAGCCAGGCACATCTCATCACATTCTGTTTTGAGGGTGATGAACTCCTGTATGATTTTTTTTTAATTTGGAAAACATAATTTTTCAAATAACATTTTATTTGCTCGAATAAGGCCCAGTGGTAGAGACGCCCGAGGCCGCCTCCTCCGGGGAGCCCTCTGGTCCAGCCCTCTCCCCACAGCCCTGAGCACTAGGCACACTCGTGTGACACCAGCGCCTGGACTGCTTCACGCCAAGTGTCCTCCAGGGCACGTTGATCGGGAGGAACCAGGGCAGTGCTGCAGATTCCTAAATCCCATGTGTTTCTTGCAAACCGATGAACTGAAAGCGAGGTGGCTGCAAGCCTGCCTAACTCGACGCCTCGCGGGTGCTGCTTCTGAGAACTAGACAGGTGAGAAAACCTGCCACTTGGGTCACTGAGTTGTGCAGGCTGCTTCCTAGTGCAAACGTGATTTCTGAGAAGCCAGCTTTCTCTGTGGACGAAGGAGAGACGAGGGTGGGCGGTGTGACTTTGTGAGCCGGTGTGTAAGAGACCCAGGCCAGCTTTCCCTGCGGGCTGGCCTCGGTCGATCCCTTCCTCTGACTTCTGTCTGCTTCACGCTCACCCATTTCATTGGAGCAGGGCTGTGTCCTAACATGCCACTGAGAGATCCTAGCAGAATGATGAGGACTCTGGCAGGACAGCCAGCCAGTATAGTAAGGCGCCTGACAGGCTCAGAAAACTGACCAAGTGGATCGTCGGGGATCATCTGCGGGAGCCAGCAGGCAGCAAACTCACAGCCGTTCTCCCCGAAACGCGCTTCTGTGCTAGAGCTTCCCACCTCGGCCTGTGGCACTCCCAGCCATCCTGCTGTGAAAATAGAAACCTCGGTGTCATTCCCAAAACTCACTTCCTCCAGTCCATCACTAACTCCTCTCCATGTGATCTCCTAAGTGTATCTTCCATTTCTCTCCATCAACCTCACCAGCCAGGGGACCTCCACCTCGTGAAGACGCAATTAAGATGAGCTCTTCACGGCTCTGCCTGTTTCTGCTCTAACAACATTTCCTACTCCCCAATTCATTCTCCACTCTGTAATCAGCGAGGTCTTTTCAAAATGAAATTATATCTTAGGCACCAGCCCTTCATCCTGTCAATATTTTTCACAGAATTTAGGGTTAAAAGAAAAATGCTTAAGAGGACCTTCAGTGGCTTTGCATGACCCAAATTTCTGCTTCTTCTACAACCCAATTTTTCACCATCTCTTCACCCCAGTGGTACAGACGTTGGCTCACACCTTCCTGTTTACCATAGTTTCTCCCAGGTAAGAGATTTTACATCTAATGTCCTCTTCTCCACCTGTCAACACTCTGAATCCTACAGGTAGGACCAAGCACCCCTATCTTGGCGAGCATTCCTTTACGTCTCTGATTAGACCAAATAACCTACCATTACCATCCCAGCGTTTATTTCATCTTCACAGTCATACTGTTTGGGTAATTGTTTGGTTAATTTCTTTCTCCACCACCAAGCCAAATGTCCCATGCGGTTTGCACCCCCAGCGCGTGGGCAGAGGTGAGCGCTCATTACTTGTTAAATGAATAAATAAATAAACACACAAGTCCTTCCTGATGTTTCTGGATGGCCTAAGACTCTCAGGACTTCAGTGCAGCCCTGAGGTGAGGATTCAAGTTTCCACCCTTCCTGGTATAAAGTGGGTAACAGGTTAGATTTGAGTTACAGAAAAATAAAAAAGTGTGACAACCTGAGGATACCTGAATTAAAGTCACAGAATCATATCTGCTGTACAGACAGTCCCCAACTCATGATGGTTTGACTTGACCATTTTTTTGATCTTATGATGGTGCAAAAATGATATGCATTCATCAGAAATCATACTTCAGATATTGAATTTTGATCTTTTCCCAGGCCAACGATACATTATACAATACTCTCTCTGAAGGCTGGGCTGTGGCAACGTTAGCTCCAATTCAGCCATGAGATCACGAAGGTAAACAAGTCATACACTCACAACCATTCTGCTTTTCACTTTCAGAACAGTATCCAGTCAATTACAGGAGACGTTCAACACCTCACTATAAACTAGGTTTTGTGTTAGATCACCTTGTCCAGCTGCAGGCCAGAATGCAAGTGTTCTGAGCACAGCAGAGGCAGGCTAGTCTAAGCTACGATGTTCAGTAGGTTTGATGTACGAAACGCATTTTGACTTGTGAAATTTTCAACTTACAGTGAGCTTATCAGGACGTAAGCCCATCACAAGTGGAGGAAGATCTGTGCTTGCTGAGTAGGGCACCTTATTCTTCCTGTTTACCAAGACAAGTTCATTTTATGCTCTGTATCCAGGAAGAAACAAAAGAGCATGTAAAACCAAAATCATCTTCCAAAAGTTGTAGCTGTGTTTTGACGGAAGTCCTTTTAACAGTAATAAGCACTCCGTTAAAGTGAAAGTGAAGTCTCGCTCAGTCGTGTCCAACTCTTTGTGACCCCACGAACAGTAGCCTACCAGGCTCCGCAGTCCATGGGATTT
Source organism: Bison bison bison (assembly GCF_000754665.1). Lineage (NCBI taxonomy): Eukaryota > Metazoa > Chordata > Mammalia > Artiodactyla > Bovidae > Bison > Bison bison. Next base: position 3,543,993 of record NW_011495075.1, read on the forward strand.
TCCAGCAAGAATACTAGAGTGGGCTGCCATTTCCTTCTCCAGGGGATCTTTCCAACCCAGGAATGGAACCCGGGTCTCCTGCACTGCAGACAGACGCTGTACCATCTGAGTCACTAGTACCCCATTAGTTAGGGTTAATTCTTCCTGCTGGATCAAAGAGACCTCAAATCTATAAAGGCTTTTTCAAACACGGTGAAAGCTTATTTCTGCCTCACGGGATGGTTCACGTCCAGTGTCCCCAGGTTGGAAGTCGATCTTCCCCACACGATGCTTCAGGGACTAGATCCTTTCCGTCTTGCCGCTTCACACTTCCCTGGCCTTGGAGTTGCTGGCGTTCGGTGGCAGAAGGGTAAAGACAGCGTGGATACGTCATATACAGGGCTTTGAGGTCTTGGCCTGGAAATCACACTTTGCCACCCACTCCACTGACCATGATTTGTAATGTTGTCAGAGCCAGATACGGTTGGGGAAGGGCAATGGGAAAATGTAGTTTCCAACTGCAGGCAACAATTCTATACTATGGGAAAGAGAGCACATATAAGTTTGGGAGGACAGCTAGAGTTTTTCCAAAAATACCTTAGGTTTAGATAAGGGAAAAAAATGTTGAGGAGAACTTGGAAGTAGAAACAAGAGAGTGTTGGAAAAAATAAAAAATACTGCTGTGTGTAGAGTACAGCGCAAATAAAAGTGAGTAAGATATTATCCACGCCCTAGAGGAGTTCGGGCTTCCCTGGTGGCTCAGGTGGTAAAGAATCTGCCAGCAATGAAGGAGACCCAGGTTCAATCCCTGGGTCAGGAAGATCCCCTGGAAAAGGGCATGGCAACCCACTCTAGTATTCTTGCCTGGGAAATCCCATGGACAGAGGAATCTGGTGGGCTACAGTGCTTAGGGTTGCAAAGAGTCAGACATGACTGAGCAACTGACACACTTTCAAGCTAAACACTGCAGGAGTTCCAGCCAGGGAGGACAAATGCACAGGAACTCTAACATAAGATGCTGTGTGACTTAAACGTGAGCAAACATATATGTGTGTACACATGTGTGCGTTCGATTTTTTTTTTTGATGAATTTAAGACTTTTCAAATCTTCAGGACATGCTTAGATCTTAAAAATTGTCTTTGTTTTCTTTAGATGATTGTCAAGCATTGGGTTTTGTGGCTGCCAAAGGTATATCATCTGTAAAAAGTTATTTATTAGCTAACTAAGGAGAACCTAGCATACAGCACAGGGGACTCCACTCAGTGCTCTGTAATGTCCTAAAAAGGAAGGAAATTCAAAAACTAGGTGATACATGTATACTTATAGCTGATTCACTTTGCAGCACAGCAGAATCTAACACAACATTGTAAAGCAACTATACTCCAATATAAAATTAATTTTAAAAAATGTTACTTGTCTTATAGGAGAAGCATAGCATTTGTGACCCCTTATCACCTGTCAGATAACCTTGACACTGTATTTCTTTTTTTATGAATTGAAAGTATATTTACTATGTAGGGGGCTTCCCTGGTGGCTCAGCTGGTAAAGAATCTGCCTGTAATGCAGGAGACCCCGGATTGATTCCAGGGTTGGGAAGATTCCCTGCAGAAGGAATAGGCAACCCACTCCAGTATTCTTGGACTTCCCTGGTGGCTCAGATGGTAAAGAAACCGCCTACAATGTGGGATACCTGGGTTTGATCCCTGGGCTGGGAAGATCCCTTGAAGAAGGGAGTGGTAACCCACTTTAGTATTCTTGCCTTAGAGAATTCCATGGACAGAGGAGCCTGGCAGGCTACAGTCCATCGGGTCCCAAACAGTTGGACACAACAGAGTGACCTTCACTTTATTATTTAAGGTAGTAAATTTTCACAGCAAAAAAAAAAAATCATCGTAAATTAAGCAAGATAAGAAAGGCAGCACAGTAGGGAATGAACTGGAGTGAAAATGGGAAAATACCACGAACCTGGACAATTTTATGGAACAAGATTATGTTTAAAGATCCAAGAGGGGAGAGTCATCTTTAATTCGTTACGTTTTCTCTTAGCACTACTGATAGCAGTAATAGCATAATACATTCATCAAAAACTATTCTCACATTAACATGAATTTTCTCACAGGGTCAGAGCACCAGGATGAGGCAAGTAGTATATGTCAGCACGTTCTCAGGCTCAGATTAGTAAAGAAACTTCCCCCAGTTTATTAACACTGTAAGAGACAGAACTTAAATTTGAACCCAAGTCCTGAACACTTGAACCCCACCCAATCTTCCACAGTTCTACACTAAAGGATTTTATATGCAAGCTCATATAATTCTATGCAACTCAAATGGAAAAATCCCAGAATCAGGAAACGTTTCCAATCAAACCTACCTTCGTGTCTCTCAGAAGTAGTAAACAGTGCAGACACGCATATAATGCAATTTTTCCGGGGTTTGATGTCCAGTCTCTTCTATCCACCTGCTAACCACTGCAGTTCATGGCCCTGCTCCTCCCCCACACTTTCTCCCAAGACAGTCAGATTGACTCCTGTGAATTAAAATGCCGTGGACATCCACTGATTCAAATCTTCATCCGTATTTTCTACCCGAGACCCAAACTTTACCTCTGTGCCCATTTCTACTGCCTAATATGACAGGACTGTGCTCCACCAACAGGCACGAGTACCCTGAACTCTCCATGCTCCCCCCATATCCCGCCCTCCTGCCCCACGTACAGCCCTGCCCCAGTGAAGGGCACCGCAACCTACCCAGCTACTCAG
>NW_011495075.1:3547625-3547950 GCF_000754665.1 Bison bison bison
GCCTTCAATCTTTCCCAGCATCAGGGTCTTTTCCAATGAGTCAGTTCTTCACATCAGGTGGCCAAAGTATTGGAGCTTCAGCTTCAGCATCAGTCCTTCCAATGAATATTCAGGACTGATTTCCTTTGGGGTTGACTGGTTTGATCTCCTTGTAGTCCAAGGGACTCTCAAGAGTCTTCTCCAACACCAACATAGTTCAAAAACATCAATTCTTCTGTGTCTTGAGGCTGTTTAAGAATTGGCTACTAGCCTGCTAAAGGGCTCGGCTCTCCCTTGAGCCTGCTGCTGTTCTAACAGCGTCTCCCACTCTAATAAACTATTTTCT
>NW_011495075.1:3548050-3552661 GCF_000754665.1 Bison bison bison
CTCATTCTGCCTCACGTCTGGAACTTCTTTTCCAACTCGTTCATCGACCACTACACTTCTTCGTTTCACATCATGGCTTGACTATCAGAAAGGCCTTTCCAAACCATCCTTCCTAAAGAAGACCCCAACTCTGCTTCTCTCCTCTATTTCAGCCCCTCTGTCTTTCCCTTTGTAACGTCTTTCAATAATTGGGATTTCATCCATGTTCCCCACTTGGATGTAAACCCCATAAGGGCGGTGGTCTGCTCACCTTGCCCACCACTGAATCACTGGTGCCAGGCACAGCACCTACTCTTTTTTTTCCTGGCCTCACCGCACGGCATGAGGGACCCTAGATCACCAACCGGGATCGAACCCACATCTCCTGCATTGGAGGCGCAGAATCTCACCACTGGCCCTCCAGGGAAGCCCAGTGCCTGTCTTCTGGAAAGTGTGCAGTTCATGTCCGTGAGGGAGGGTGTGGTGGTATACATGAACAAGAAGAGGATTAAATGAGTAAGTGGAAGATGTGCGTTTATTTTTCCCACGTGAGGAAACCTTAACACATATAATTTTGTTAGAGACAGCATAGTATATTGACAGCTTGCACTTTGGAGTAAGCTTTCTTTCCTAAAAATGTAATAGCTGCCACCAAGTTTGGAGACCTTTGTGTAAAAGTTACTTTGCTATCTACACGTAATGGTGCTTTTTCTTAGCACGGCTTTCTCGGTATAAAATGGTAGACACTACTTTACTGAATTGGAACATGAACTAAATGAAATGAATGTTGAGCCTCTGGCACCATGGCCTGTATATGAAACGTCAGTTCCTTGGAGAACACAGCCTAGGATCTGCATTGATCCAACAGAGAACTTGTTGCTATTCTTGAGCTTCCCACTTATTTGCTCTCTGACCACTTACTTGCTCTCAGTTAACCACTCTTTTATTTTTTACTTAAGGGCAAAACTCCATCATTTTCTACCCATAATATTATCTGTCACATATTAGCTTCCGTAGATAATGTGATAAGATAATAACAAATTGCTTTTAGCTCTAATTTAGAGGCTTAAATCCATCATCATGCCATTTGGGAAAAGTTTAATGTAGTTTTTAATGAAACTTAATAGTTGCAAGGGCTTCCCTGGTAGCTCAGATGGTAAAGAATCTGCCTGCAATGTGGGAGGCTCGGGTTCGATCCCTGGGTTGGGAAGATCCCCTGGATCTGGCAACCCACTCCAGTATCCTTGCATGGAGAATCCCATGGACAGAGGAGCCTGGGGGCTACAGTCCCCGGGTCATGAAGAGTTGACATGACTGAGCAACACACACACACAATAGTGGCAAGAGGGGCAAAACTGAAAATGCTTTTTCCAAATGAGATTTTAGTCCGATTTCCAAAATAAGCTGTAACTGTGTAAACGTGAGTTTCAAAAATCTGCAAGCACATCTTTTCTAATCTCTTATTAACAATTTAATAACCCGGTTCAAGTGTTTGAGAATCACTAATCTGAAGGAATCTGCCACCAGGCCTGCTGGGGGCACTTGTGACTTGAAGTCAATGGACTTCGCTTTCATACGTAATCAGCTGGCTCAGGTGGACAGATGGTTGCAGGATTTTGACCTTTGTTTCTTTGGGGAGAAGTATTGTGTTTTGGGAAAACTGCCCAAGGAAGTCACCTTCGCACTTTGTAGAACCACACTGAGACTCCACCCTCCACTCTGAACACACGAAAGGGTGACCAGGTAATAAAACTCCAACCCCAGCTCGCCGTGATCTGGCACGCAGCAGGAGTCGAGGGGACTTATGTAACCATCAGCGACTTCTCCATCAAAGAGGAGCCAGTCACCCTTGTTGGGAATAACGGGGTGAATCGTGAATGTGCCCCATGGTAAGACCAGAAACACAAAGCTCTCAAGTTAATTAGATGGGGTCCAAACACCGAGAGCAATTAGAATTCTAAAATCTCCATTTCTCCATTGGATCCTCATTTCCAAACTGAAGATGAAGTAAGATGGAATGAGCTTTTTCCCCCTCAAACTTGATATCAAGGCAAAGAGATGTCTTCGGTTTAACAAGTGGAGCGCAATTGCGCACATGTTCACTGACTTAGGGAAAAATAATTCAATAAATGTCCTCTACCTTCCAAAAATCTCCTCTTATGGGAAAAGGCGGTAGGTCAAGTGAGAGAGATGAAGGAGGTCACACTATCCTTGGCAAGCTTTGAACAAGAGGAGATACTTTGGGAAAATAGCAGCTTCCACGTCCTGTCTCTTGAACGCTCACCCTTGAAGCCTTGAGCCCATGTTAGCCACACGTGGAGGTCATTCACCAGCAAATTTTTCAAGATACAGAGTTGCACAGAGTAGACAACATGTAAACAAGTGTGTGTTGCCGTGTGAATGAAGCTTTATTTATGGCTACAGATTTGAATCTCATATAACTTTCAGACCTCATGGGGCTTTATTCTTCTTCAGATTCTTTTTAAAACATTAATACATTTTAAAACTGTGCTTAGCTCATGGGCATTCTTAGTTCATGACACAGCAGGCTGCAAGACTGCACTGGAGAGAGAAAAGGTGCTCACCCAGCCCTCAGCTGCTCCAGTCCTTGACATGTGTGTTATTCCGGATGAGGCCCCAGCTATCAGGGCAAGATGAGTCATCTGGCTGTGCTCTTGCCAAGTTCTTGGTTCCTAGAGCATGAGACATGATAATAATAAATCATTTTAAGCCCTAATTTTGGGAATCATTCCTTAAGCAGCGACAGATAACCGGGATGACTCATAGCAAAAACAGCAATGAAAAGCGACATTGACTATTTTTGAAAACTTGGAGACCATCTCAGTAGCCTGTCTTCACAGATCCCCCTTTCTCTTGGGCCCTGTGAGTCAACAATTTTGATCGTATTGATCAAAGTAAGTAGTTTTCTTGGTGCTGTAGATACAACTCTATTATCAAAACGAGCAGTTTCCATTTAAACATCACATTTAAAGCTATGTGGGGGTTTCCCTAGTGGCTCAGGGGTAAAGAATCCACCTGCCAATGCAGGAGACATGGGTTCGACCCCTGAGCCGGGGAGATTTCACATGCCACAGAGCAACGAAGCCCAAGCGCCAAAGTACTGAGCCTGTGCTCTAGAGCCCAGACATCGAGACTGTGGAGCCCAGGCGCCCTAGAGCCGTGCTCCACAAGAGAAGCCAGTGTGGTACGTCTGCACGCTGCAACTAGAGAGGAGCCCCGTTCACCACAGCTGAAAAAAAGGAGACCCAGCAAAGCCAAAATAACATTCCTGAGTGTTCTAGCTTATGTTAGCCCCCAAATTCTCTCTTTGCCTTAATTAAAGTCCAATTTTTTTTGACAGTTGCAACAGAAGGTGCCCTGAGACACACCATGGGAAAAGCCTTTCTGGCAGTGGGATATTCATTTATTTACCCTTTGAGCAATACTTTCAGAATTACATCAAGGATATTCCAGGCATCGGTGACAGGCCATAAGAACACAAAAACAGGTAGGCACAATGTCCACCGCCACCAGCAGCTTACCGTCTAGTAGCAAAAACACACGAAATAACAAATAATTCAAACGTTGTATGATAACAGGGGAACAAGACGGCGGCCTGAAGGAGGAAGTGACAACCATGCCTGAGTTGACGGCAGAAGGTGCCCTGAGCAGAGAGGGAGCTGGGTGGGGGAGCGGTGGCAGGAACACCCGCCTTGTCCCCAGTTCTCAGCAAAGCTCCTTGTTTGAAGACCTGCAGAGGTCTCCAGGTCACAGAGCTGCTGTGTGCAGGGAGGGGTTTGGAGAGATGGGCCCTTCTTGGGTAACGGAGGGTTCTGGATGTGACACCAGCGGTTTGGAGTTCAGCCAGTGGGCAGTGAAAAATCTTCAGAGCCTTCTAACATTTCCTTTTGGTAAACTGGTCTGTCAATACTTAGGCTGGGGGACAAGCCTCATGTCACCAGGATGGGAGCCTGGACCAAGGCAAGGCTGCAGGGATGAGGGTGGGAACCAGCAGCCAAAGCTTCTCAGGATGCTTCCTCAATGCATCAGAGACTGTCAACAGGAGGGGGTGACATGGAAAATTCCCAGGCTACTCCCAGGCTTATACCAGCCAGACGAGCAGGCCATCGGGCACATGTGGGTAACTGAAATCATCTCCCCATTGGCCTTCAATCCCAGCTTCTGTTTTGTCTTATACATGCTTCCTTTTTTCTTCCTCTCTGCTACCAACTCATTTCCATTTTCCCTCAAGAATGTACAATTTGGTAACTTCCCTTTTTTATTGTTTGCTTTTTATGTTCTTTATGTCATCGCCTCCCTAACAAGCCTTTGGTTGATATATGCTCTCTCTCTCTTTTCTTTCTCTTATTTCTTGGTCTTTCCTTTACTGTTTCTTCCTCCAAGCCCGTGAAACAGGTCCAGGGCCATGACATCCCGGGACAGATAGAGGGTCTGAGTTTGTTTGCTGCAGAAGGTCCCTGGGAAGGCCGGGGTGAGCAAGGACGGCTCCCCACCGCCTGAGCACTTTCAGGGCAGGTCTCTCTGCACCGCGTCCACGTGTCCCCCGCAGCACATGGCGTAGGAAGTGGCATTTCGGTCTAGAAGATGTGAAACAGCTAATGGAGGGCTCAA
>NW_011495075.1:3552761-3571948 GCF_000754665.1 Bison bison bison
TGGAAGTGAGCTCAGTCTGCAAAGCTCCCCTGTTTCCCCTCCCCCCTCCTCCTCCTTTCCCCCCTCCTCCTCCCTTCCCCCCTCCTCCTCCCTTCTCCCCTCCCCTCCCCGCCTCCGCGGTGGTGCAGCTGCAAAGCATGTGCTGTGAACATTGGGGCCACAGAGCCGTGACGACTTTGCCGCTGAGTTAGAAGCAGAGAGAAGCGGAGGCCCGGGGGGCCGTGAACAATGGGAAGGTGGCCCTGGGTCTCCCTGCAGGGGGCCTTGCCCACCCACAGCTCAGAGCGCCTTGGAGCAGCCCCTCCAGGCCCTGCGAGCACTTCCCCTGCCATGAAGAGCAGGTGAGATGCTCGCAGGTTCCCTGTCCTGTCCCTCCCGAAGCCCGGCCTCTCTGGCTGCCTGGACCCAGAGGAGCCGGCAGGCCGCTGGCCCTGCCCACCTGGGGGTGCGCTCCAGTGGCACGTGGAGGGGAGCGGGGCTGGGCAGACACCCCAGGCAGCCCCCTGACACACCCCTGGGGCTCACACCCATCCCTGCCCTTAGCTGACACACACAGCCTACCTCTGGAAGGGATCCTTCCTCATTTGAATAAGAAGCTATGCTTTGAGGGCTCCTCGAGTGGACTAAAATGTCTGCTACATACAAGGGAGGAGAGAGCCGCTCACCTGTTACCATGGCGCCGTGTCCCCTCCATGAAAGGTGATGACCGCAAAGGAAGAAGGGGCTGGGAGATTGAACAGGTCAATGCCAGTGGCAAAATGACTTACTGTCTAAAGCGTATGATGAAGGAGAGTATATATTCTAATCCTAGTCACCTGATTAAAGACTGCTGAAAGAAACCAATTCATTCTGTAGGATTTATGCTCCTGATGCCCACAGTTCCAAATGAATAAGATCCAAATGAATCAGCCAGCTTTTCTTCGACGTTTACTTTGACTTTTGTGTTTTTGAAATACAGGAACCAGGTCCATATTGTATTGTGTTTGAATACAGCGATGCTCTGCCTTATGGTCTGGGGCAGTGCTTTAAAGGATGTGCATGACTCTTGGGTTTCTGAATAAAGAATGACTCCCACAGACAGGTGGGCTTCTGTACCAGTGGTGGAAACAGCGGAAGCTCACCAACACTGACACACTGTAGCTACTAGATGGCCACAGCAAACTGAGTGCAAAGGAGAGTGTGCCCATCCATACGCAGCTGTCTGTCCATTCGGAATTAAATGAGAGTTTTTTTTCTAAACAGTTGTGTGTCCATTTGCAATTAAAAGGGATTTTTTTTTGCTACTAGCTTTTGAAAATTGACGTTTAGAAAAAGTCAATTCTCAATATTAGATGATATTCAGGCTTGTATGGTCATTTTGCTAGGTATGTGGTGGTGGTACCCGACGATACAAATGTGAGTGCGGGAGACTGTTAATAATTTTCATACACCCTGGCTGAAGTCTTTAATAGCAAAGTGTCATGTTGTTTTTATAATGCTTCTGAATAAAACATCAAAGAGATTAAATTGAGAGATTGATAGATAACAGACAAAGAAAATAAAGCCAAATGTTAAAAATTGATGAGTCTAGGTGTAGTATTCGGAGAAGGCAATGGCAACCTACTCCAGTACTCTTGCCTGAAAAATCCCATGGATGGAGGAGCCTGGTGGGCTGCAGTCCATGGGGTTGCTAAGAGTCAGACACGACTGAGCTACTTCACTTTCACTTTTCACTTTCATGCACTGGAGAAGGAAATGGTAACCCACTCCAGTGTTCTTGCCTGGAGAATCCCAGGGACGGGGGAGCCTGGTGGGCTGCTGTCTATGGGGTCTCACAGAGTCGGACACGACTGAAGCAACTTAGCAGCAGCAGCAGCAGCAGGTGTAGTATTCGGGTGATCACCATATAAGTATTTTTATTTAATTTGCATAATACAAACTTGAAAAAGAATATATGTAACAAACATGCAAATTTACCTTCCAGTTAACAGTATCTAGTCCTAGCTCTTTGATACTCACCATCTAAAATGTCTTCATTCAGCATCATATTACCCAGTAGTATTCACTTTGCTACTACATTGAAAGCATGTACAACTGAAGCTCAGTTTTAAAAAGATGCTACATATACATATTCATGGGCACAGGGAACTCTGCTCAGGATTATTCAATGTTATATGGAAGCCTGGATGGGAGGGGAGCTTGGAGAGAGAATGAATGCTCTACATGTATGGCTGAGCCCCTCTGCTGTGCATCTGAAACTGTTACAACACTGTTAATCGTCTATACTCCAGTAAAAAATAAAAAGTTTAAAAGACGCACACATTCAGGGGTGAACTTACCCATCTTCCTATAAAAGGGGTGCATTTTATTGATGAATATAAAAGTAGGTTATGAAAATCACACTTTGCAAGCTTCCACTGATGTAAAGATCTGTGTGTGTGTGTGTGTGTGTGTGTGTGTACACATCATAGACAGATATGACTATTTGCCAAGAGGCAAACAAGGATTATCTCTGAGTTCTGGATTGTCAGGTGACATTATCCTCTTCTTTGTATGGGTTAATTTTGCTTGGTTCTTTACAATGAGTGTGATATCATCTTAAAACACAAAAGTGTAAGAAAGCACGTAGTCATTTTGTCTTTAATCCCGTCCTATTTAATCTGTTCTTGTTAACCAGAAGCATTCTATACACACAGTACCTAGGCATGAAACTGACTTTCTCAGGAAACATGCAAAAGCATGGAACTATTTTCACCTTGTACTTAAACCCATATTTCTTTTTCTTTTCCACTTAGGATAGCATTTGAGTTTGTGGTTTGTATTTCAAAGAATTAGAAATTCTAAATAAATAACGCCCTTCAGCACTGTATTTTCCTCTGTACCTTAGGAAAGAATTATTCATGTGCTGTAGGCAGGCCAAACCATAAGAAGAGCAAGTCAAACTGACTGTTACATTTTCAATGAGTCTCTTTTTACTCACTTAGAGCATTGTCATAAAGGCAGATCTGCACATTTCCCATTTCCACAGACCTGCCTTTTAGCTTTCTTATCTCATGGTATATCTTATAAGTGGATTGCACACACTTTGTTTTCATATCATTATACATAATTATGAAATGAATTAAGCTCAAAATACATTGTAATACAGTGTATACTTTTCCTCATCATGTTTATTACGATGATGAAACTTATTCTTAATTTTTAACATCTTCAGCCATATTTATTGGATGTTCACCATGGCTGCAAGGTGGATCCCGCTTACAAAGTGGTTAATTTAAATACTCCAAAAACTAGCAACATATATGGCAGAAGCCTTCACAATATTGTAAAGTAATTATCCTCCAATTAATATAAAAAATAAATTCTTAAAACCTAGCAACATGCAACAAGCAGGACAAGAATAACTTTCTTACCCTCTTCTTTAGTGGATTAAAATGTAATCACTGCCGTTCATGCTGATGTACTCAGGGTAGCTCATGCAAAAGTAGGAAATTGTAACACGACACAATTGTTAGTGTCTTTCTTTCTGGTTTGCTTCATTCATCCTTCTGAGCAAACTCTTTCTGAAGTAAGGATCAGAAAAATTCCCTAACAGTGATGTAGTGGATGGAGTCCTCAACTAAAAGCATCAAAGATCTATTAATATAATCTAGTCTCATTTCTGCTATTAACTAGTTAAGTGATGTCTACAAATTACTTAACTGATCTGTCGACCTTGTAACTGGGAGAACAAATGGTTTGGACCGGGTGTCTTTAAGGTCGTAATGCACTGATGTTCAAATCTGGAAAACACTGTCTCTGATCTCCCTTGAAGGGAGGAAGGTGAAGCAGAAGGACAGTGTCAACACAGCCCGGTTCTAGAGCTGCACTGGCCCCGGGGGATACGTCAGTTTCCCTCACACTATCAGCCTCTCCCATACCACTGTCTAAGCAACAGAGTTCTGAGTTTCCCTTCAATGATCCCGTGTCTGTGCTTGTTTGTGTCAGATGCAGTGGGTAGCCTGAAATCAGCACATCAGTGAGATCAACTCCCTTTTGAAGCCACTTCTCCCTGCAGCTAATGAGGCTTGTCCATCCCTCTTTGTCTCTGGGGCTCCTGTGTTTTTTTCTCTCCGTATCTCCCCCTGGCCACTTCCCTCTTGTCTGAATAGAATCATAGGTTGATGCTTAGACTTAGCTCCGGTGTAACTCCCTAGGATTCCTGTAAATGGTAAGAGGATTACAGCTAAATGTACAACTGAAATCAGAAAGTGGCTTTGGTAACAAAGCATCAGGGCATCGCCGTTTCTCCAGCATAGGATACAGTGGTGATTGATTCTGCTGTGATGAGATGCCCTTGACTTGGACAGTAACATCCTCAACAGGGCACGTCATCGACTCGGTGGGTGTGTCTGCGGATTTCATCTGCAGCGGCAGGGACCAGGAGCACCTTTCAGCCAGGACTGGAGAAGGAGGGATGACCCCAGAGCTGAAAAGGAGGAGAACCAAAGACGGCGAGGGAGGCTCAGAGGATGAGTCAGAGGCAGCACATGTGAGACGACCCTCTCCTGCCCTGCAGACGATGCTGGGACTATTGGAAAGAGATGCTGAAAAGGCCACACAGAGTCCATAAATCGCAGAAGGATATTGTGAATTTCCTCTTGCCATCTGCTTAGGAAACACATTTTACATCTATTTTAACAACATAGTATTTGACTCAGCTGCCTGAAAATCCTCTCTGGCTAGTCTAAATCATCTATAATTAGCCTCAACATTTTCCATAATTTCCAGAATCCTAACACTAATACAATATTCCATGATACAGTACATGCTACTGAATAATATGTCAAAGGCTTTTAAGTACATAGACGTAGGTCACTATTGGGCTTCCCCGATGACTCAGCATGTAAAGGACCTCCCTGCTCTGCCGGAGATGCGGGAGATGCAGGTTTGATCCCTGAGTCTTGGGTCAGGAGGATCCCTTGGAGGAGGGCAAGGCAACCCACTCCAATATTCTTGCTGGGAAGACCCCATGGACAGAGGAGCCTGGTGTACTACAGCCCATGGGTTTGCAAAGAGTTGGACACGACTGAAGCAGCTGAGCACGCGCACAGAGGTCGTCACTAACCCACCAAATTAATCAAATATATTTAAGCCACAAATTGTTGTTGAACACCCACCCTGTATTGCTTAGATGTGATGCTATTGTAGTAAAAGTGTGACAGTCGGGTGAAATAGCCCTCAAAATAAATAAGATACATCTTAAGAGACAGGTTATGATTCCAAACAACAATAATGAAAGCAATAGCCATGGGGCTTCCCTGGTGGCTCAGTGGTAAAGAATCCGCCTGCCAATGCAGGAGACTAGGGTTCGAGCCCTGGTCCCAGAAGATCTCACTTGTCACAGAGCAACAAGCCCATGCACCACAGCTACTGAGCTTGCGCTCTAGCGCCCAGGAGCTGCGACTGCTGCAGCCTGTGCTCCTAGAGGCTGAGACAAGAGAAGCCACCAGCGAGAAGCCGGCGCCCCACAGCTCCCTGCAACTAGAGAAAGCCGGTAGCCACAACGAAGACCCAGGGCAACCAAGAACAAATAAATAAAACCGTAGCAACAGATCAAGAGCCACCGTTTGCCAGTCACTTGCTGCACACCAGGCACTTTTGGAAAACTTTTTATTGTTGAAACCAATGTTGAGCAGAGAGGTATCTCTCTTTCACAGCTGGGAGGTGGATTTCAAAGCCAGCTTAAAAACTTTGCAGCAATCATTTTTTGAGGGGGTGTTTGTATTGTGTTTGTGGTTGTTTTAATCTGCATTAACTGTTACCGTTTAAATGTGAGAAGGATTTACTGCCACATTCACATTTTTAATTTCTCTCGAGAAACTACAAGACTGTGTGCTACACTAGGGCTTCACATTTTCCGTAATAATAACCCAATAAAGCTGAATCGTGGATGTCAGCTCTAAAGGCATAAGGCATCCACTAGCGTATTTTTTGAAAAACGCAAGCAATTTAACTTGATAAATTTTCACAACGTTAATAAGAAGTTAATTTTCACAAAGAAGTGCCCACAGCAGAAAACGGATCATTAGCAACACCGCCTCACCCTGTACTCTCCCCCGCCCTCCCCCACCCAAGGTCATTGCTACCTTGACTCTGGCACTTAGGTTGTTTTCGACTGTTGCTGAATTTTACATGAATCATACACAGTTAATTTTGTGTGTGCCTTCTACCACACATCACTGTATTTTTGAGATTCATTCACATTGTACTGATGATCTGCAGCTTATTCATTCTGGTTGTGAATTCTAATTCCATTCACAAATACGTCAATTTTGTTTAGCCATTCCACTGTTGATAAACACCCTGCTGTTTTCCCTAGTTTTCGGCTATTGCAAATAATGCTGCTGTGACATCCTGGTGCACATTTTCTGGTGAACATACCTGCATTTTCCTTAAGAGAATTAGCCAAAGAGTAGAATTACTGGGTCACATGGTATGCATGGCTTAATTCCAGCAGGCATGCTCAGTCACTCTTTGCAACCCCATGAATGGGAGCTGGTCAGGCTCCACTGTCTGTGGGATTATCCCAGCAAGAGTACTGGAGTGGGTTGCCATTTCTGCCTCCAGGGGATCTTACCAACCCAGGGATCAAACTCCAGTCTCCTGAGGGTCCTGGGAAGTTCAGCTTAAGTTATTGTCAAAAATATTTCCAAAGTGACTGTGCCGGTTTACAGTCTCCTCAGAAGTGTGTGAGTACTCTGATTACTCCCAATTCTCATCTTCCCCCTTTTACCTTTTCTTCCCATTTTCCTTCTTCCAACAGGAGTATAAGAGTTTCCCATCATGCTTTTAATTGGCATTTCCCTGATGGTGAATGAAATTGAGTACTTTCCATAAATTTGTTGACAATTTTCTTTTGTAAAGTACATGTCAGTCTTTAACCCATTCTTTTTTGAGCTGTCCTTCCCTTCTTAGTTTATTAGTAGAAAATCTTTATATGTTTGAGATATAAAACTTTGTGAGATGTATGTATTACAAATCCTTTTCTCCTACTGTGTAGCTTAATTTTTATTCCTTAACAGTGTTTTTTAGTGAACAAAAATTTTCCTTTTTTTTTGAGGGGGGGCTTCCCTGGTGGCTCAGATGGTAAAGCATTTGCCTGCGATTCGGGAGACCTGGGTTTGATCCCTGGATTGGGAAGATCCCCTAGAGGAGGATATGGCAGCCCACTCCAATATCCTTGCCTGGAGAATCCCACGGACAGAGGATCCTGGTGGGCTACAGTCCATGGGGTCACAAAGAGTTGGATATGACTGTGACTTTCAATTAGTAAACAAAAATTTTCCTTTCTACTGTAATCCAATTTACCATTTTTTTCATTTCATTCATTCATAAAAAAAAAAATTTTTTTTTAATTGTACTGGGTGTTCATTGCTGCACCCAGGCTTTCTCTAGTTGCGGCAAGTGGGCTTCTCATTGCAGTGACCTCTCTTGTTGCAGAGCACATTCTCTAGGTACACGGGCTCAGCAGTTGTGGTGCCCAGCTTTAGCTGCTCCGAGGTATGCAGAATCTTCCAGGACCAGAGACTGAACCCTTGCCCCCTGCACTGGCAGGCGGATTCTTCCCTGCTTCACCACCAGGGCGGTCAAGTTTCATTCATTTTTTATGCATTTCATCCTTTCATTCATTTTGTGCTTTTACTTCTATAAACTTTCACATCCAGTTTACAAAATTGCTGCCTATCTGAACTTCATGAAGATATTCTGCTGCTTTCTTATGGACTATTTGTTAATAATTTAACTTCTGACATTCAGATCTATAATCCATCTGAAGTTGTTCTTTGTCCATGGTGTTGATGTATGGGTCAGGATATTTTTTTCTGCATGGATATACAACTGACCCAACACAATTAATTGAAAAAAAAAAAATCCCATCACTAGAGTGGCAGTTTTGTCATAAACTGTTACACAATCAGTGTTTGGGATGTTTTCTGGACTCTTTTGAGCTCTTTGGGCAGTTCATTCTTATACCAATACTGCTGCTGCTGCTAAGTCGTATCCGACTCTGTGTGACCCCATAGATGGCAGCCCACCAGGCTTTCCTGCCCCTGGGATTCTCCAGGCAAGAACACTGGAGTGGGTTGCCATTTCCTTCTCCAATGCATGAAAGTGAAAAAGTGAAAGTGAAGTCGCTCAGTCGTGTCTGACTCTTAGCGACCCCATGGACTGCAGCCCACCAGGCCCCTCCATCCACGGTATTTTCCAGGCAAGAGTGCTGGAGTGGGGTGCCGTTGCCTTCTCCACTTAATTACCATACCTTTACCAAAAAATGATATCTAACACTGTAAGCCCTTCAGCATTGTTCTACAAGATTGCTTTGACTAGGCTTGGTCCATTGCATTTCCACATAAATTTTATTTTATTTTTTATTGGAGGTTAATTACTTTACAGTATTGTACTGGTTTTGCCATACATTGACGTGAATCTCCCACAGGTGTACATCTGTTCCCCATCCTGAACCCCCCTTCCACCTCCCTCCCCATGCCATCCCTCAGGGTCATCCCAGGGCACCAGCCCCAAGCACCCTGTCTCATGCATCGAACCTGGACTGGCAATCTACATGTATATTATCATATATGAAACAGATCGCCAGTCCACATAAACTTTAAAAAGAGTTTGGCAGTTTTCTGAAAATATCTTCTGAGATGTTGACTAAGATTAGGTTATATACTTCAATTTTGAGAAAATGTATATCTTTACATTATTTGTCTTCTGAACCATGAATGTGGTATATAATCTCCATTTATTTAGATAATCAGCTTTTCTCAGAAATGTTCTGCTGTTTTAACTATAGGTGTCTTGCAAATTTTACTAGATTTATCTCTAAATATTTGACGTTTTTGATACTACTGTAATTGTGCTGTGTTTTTGCTTTCATTTTCTATTTGCTCTTGATACATAGAAGTGTAACTGGTTTTCACATAATGACTTCATATCCAGCAAATGTAGTTTCGGTGTTATTAAATTCACTTGTGAATTGTAGTAATTTGTAGGTGCATTTGGACCTTCTACACACTTGACCGTATTTCTTTCATTCCTAGCTATGTCTTTATCCCTTTTCCTGCCTTGTTGTACTAGGATGGCCCTCCGGTACCCTGTTGAAAAGCTATGATGATACTGAGAAACAGTTTCTCAACCCCAAACTCAGGGGGAAGCTTCAATATTATGTGATTAACTATGGCATCGGTTGTAGGGTTTTGTTTTGTTTTTTTAAATAGAAGCTCCTTTTTTTAGATTAAGGAAGTGGCTCTCTCTTCCCAGTTCACTGAGTTTTTTTATGACTCCGTTTATCTCTTTTGTTCTTGGATCTGAGGAGATAATTACAGGATTACTGTCTGTCTCTCTCTCTCTCTGCCTCTGTTTCTTTTTTCTCTCCCAATTACATGGTAGAATACATAGCTTTTTGAATGGTAAACTTCCTTTGCATTCTTGGAGTAATGTCGTGAAGCATATTATTCTTTTTATATTTCTTTATAAGTGCTAATATTTTGTTTAGCATTTTTGCTTTCTTTCGTACTTTCCTTGTAATGCCAGTGTAAACTTTCAATAACAAGACTGTGCTGCCCTCTTAAAATAAAATGGAAGATATTTTCTTTTGTTCATTCTTTGGGAGAGTTAATAGAAGACTAGAGTTACTTCTTATGAAAGCTATCTGGGTCTGGAAGGTTGAGAGGAGAAGGAATGGAATCATTAGTTGCGGAATCAGTTTTTAGGTTAAAAAAGAAAGCAGTTTTGCTAATTCTTGTTGAGAAGTTTGGATGAGTATTCTCAAGAAACGCATTTATTTAGTCTAAATTGACAACTTTCTTAATATAAAGTTGTTCTTAATGTTCTTTTGCTATTTTTTTTTTAAGTTTGTAAGATAACTGGTGCAGCCACTGAAAAGCAGTGTTTACTTAGTTTATTTACAATCGCTAAGAAGTAGAACCCTAAGTATCCCTCACTAGATGCTCGAATAAAGAAAATGTGTGTGTGTGTGTGTATAAAATCATTATGTTGTACATCTGAAACTAATTCAATGCTCTATGTTAATCACATCTCAATAAAACTGGACACAAATTTTAATATTCACAAGTTCAGTAGTGATATCATTTTTAAAAATTACTGGTGTCAGTATTTTATCTTTGTTTCTCTTCTGTCCTAATCAGTTCTGCTAAATATATACTAATCTTTTCAAAGAACCAATTTGAAGGTTTGTTGATTTTCTCACTTATATTTATTTTTTGTTTAATTGATGGTTTTGCTCTTTTATTTATTTCCTCCTTTTCTGTGTGTTACTTTGGTTTGATTTGCTACTCTATTTCTAGTCTCTTGAGACGAAGGCTTAGATCTTTGATTTTCAATGTCCAGTACTGTCCTTCACCACTAACTTTACTCATTTATATTATCTTTTTCATCTCTAACAGCATTTGGGGTTCATAAATCCTTTAAATGGTTTAAGATCAGTGTGACATGTTAACATGTTGATAGGAGGTAAAAGAGTGAAGATTCAAATCCAGGCTGTATCGCCCTCAACTTCATGGTGTTCCTTCTCATATAGGGTTGATTCTACAAGCCATTAGGTGAAAAGAAGAGCAAAAGTAAAGCTTGCCTGATGCATACTTCTTGCTAAGTACAGAGCAGCTTCTGGAGGAGACAGAGAAGTGAGAGGAGAACCAGACTAGCTGTTTCTAGATCCTCCCTAAGTACGAGTCTTTCTGCTTCTGTGGCCATTGCTTCCTCAACTGCAATGCAAGAAGCATGGACTAAGCATTCCCAAGGCTCCTTTCCATGCTACCAGCAGAGTTTAGAGAGGAAATGATGACCAAAGATATTGAATGTTATAGAGAGGTTTAAAATGCATAGTCTAAGAAATAGGCAATGCACTTTTTAATCACATAATAATTGTATTTCTAAAAGTGAAAGTGTTAGTCACTCAGTCGTACGCAACTCTTTGTGAGCCCAAGGACTGTGGCCCACCAGGCTCCTCTGTCCTTGGAATTGTGCAGGCAAGAACACTGGTGTGGGTAGCCATTCCCTTCTCCAGGGGATCTTTCTGACCCAGGGATCAAACCCAGGTCTCGTGCATTGCAGGCAGATTCTTTCCGTCTGAGCCACAACAGAAGCCCCATATTCCTAAAGGCAGGAGCCAAATGGCAACAGGTTTTAAATTAAATGGGTTTTACGCCTTTCTCGAGGGGATGGGGAACTCTGTGCAGAAAAACATCTTGCAGAGTCTTACACAGAGGGGGAAAGTCACATCGGGGGTAGAAAGCACAGACTTCATCAGCCTGAGTGACACTTGGGTTCTTGGGTCCTCTTTTTCATAGCTAGAGAGTTACAGGCACAAGATGGGACCAAACAAGAAAGATCATCACAAATGGCAGAAAATAATAATAATTAACTTGGTTTTTAACATCAAATGAGTACTGTAAAGAGATTGTATCAAAAAAGAGAAAAAAAAATCCAAGATAAACAACATCTTATCCAGTCAAGACAAACTCGATAAGACAACTCCTCACACAAAGACAATTCATAAGACAGTTGTAAAAAAAAATCCCTTCAGTGACCTGAGGTTTTCATATATGACTTTATGGGAGCAAAAAAATTAAAAATAAGAAGTTTAATTCTGCCTGTTGAAAGTAAGGGGAAAGATTTCTCTCCCCTCATTTTTCTTAAAGCATTGACCTTGGAAAATTTGTAATTTTAAGTACTTTCTCCTCTCTTTAAAATGTGTGCACACATCCTTTTGGAAACAAGATAGAAAGCCTTTTGTCAGCTTTGTGACAAGGACTGCCCTCCCAAGCACTTGGGAGAGTTCTCCTTGAAATGTAACTTCATGGGAGGGAGCGCCCCATCTCCCAGTGTCCATGGAAAGGCAGAAATCCAACTTCAGTGGATACCTTGCTCCAAGTTCAAAATTGAAAACTGAAAATTAAAGTCTCTCGGTTGTCAACTCTTTAAGACCCCATGGACTCTAGCCCGCCAGGCTCCTCTGTCCATGGAATTCTCCAGGCAAGAACACTGAAGTGGGTTGCCATTCCCTTCTCCAGGGAATCTTCCTGACCCAGGGACTGAACCCTGGTCTCTTGCATTGCAGGCAGAGTCTTTACAGTCTGAGCCACTCCATCATAAAATATTAAGTATTTGTTTCTTCTCTGGATAAAGCCAATAAATTAACATAGATGGTGACACTAATTTCCAAAGTAAAGTTTGGATGAATTATGAGTGACTGTCAAGTTTTCTTACTTGAAGGCTAGTTATTCTTTATTTCAAGTCTGGGAAATATTTATATAATGGATTGTATCCTCCTGACTGTATCAATCAATAAGGGTTTTTTTTTTTTTTTTCCTTTTGTCTTTTCAATCTCCTAGCAGATTACCTGTGGTGCATGGATCTGGATGAAGGCTTATTCAAGAACAGGAGTGCTTTTGTTCCCTACGAACTTTGTGGAAAGGGCTTCTGATTTCGAAGATGATTTTGTTCTTATTTATATTTGCCAAATGCATAGTAGGGTTGAATCTAGCTCTGACCCTCCTGAGACTTTAAAGCATATTCCAAGATAAAGAACCTCATCTTTGTAGCTAGACTTCTCTGATGTTTGCTCCCAGCCAAGTGAGTGAATCACTGCCTAGACGTGGATTGTGCTAGGAGGGGCAAGGAGATGGAGAGAGTGAAGTCTTGAGCCTGGACCCCAGGAAGCACGTTCCTGACATCAGAATTATTTGTTTATCTCCCAGTACCTTTCTGGAGTTGGGTAAGTGTCCTCCATGTGAACACTCTCTCACACAGAATAAATAAAGGGAGGTATTAATGTCCAGTGATCCAGAGTTCAGAAAGAAGGAAAGCAGAAGTGAATATACTTGGGACTGCCTTGGTGGCCCAGTGTTAAGACTTCGCCTTCCAACGCAAGGGGTGCATGTTTGATCCCTGATTGGGAAGCTAGATCCCACATGCTTCATGGCCAAAAACCCAGAGCATCAAACAGAAGCATTATTGTGACAAATTCAATAAAAACTTTAAAAATGACTCTCATCAAAAAAAAAAAAAAATCTTAAAAAAAGAAAGGAAGGGAGAAAGCAGAAGTGAAGGTACCTTGAAGCTACTGGGTGGGAGCTTCAGGGCCTCTGGCTTAAAGGGCCCCTTGCAAGGACCTAAGGAGGTGTTTACATGGTCATATATGTTTATAAAACTGGCAAAAGTAAGAAGTTTCTGTATTCTTTTTGATTAAAAAGGACCCACCAAATCATGAAACCTGTAAGCTCTTGCTGTGAGAGGAAGCAGAGACATAAAACAGGAGCAAGAAAAGGTGGAAGAGTAACTGTGAATTTATGTATGTTCCCAAGACAGGGTTTTCAAAAGAAAGTAGGCACTTTCCAAAAATAGCCACCACATTTTCTTAGGGAAAAATACTTAAAAAAAAAAAATTTCTGCCAAGTAATAGGAAATTCAGCTACCCAAATGACCTAAATTCTTGACATCCAACTGAAAGCCTGTCAGAAAACAGTTCTCCAGTACATCTGCTTTTCTTACACATAATTTATTTCAAACATTTAAATAGCACCAGCTGAAAAGAAAATAATGTGGTCATTACAATTGTACTTTCTTTCAAAAACAGAATGTTTTTAGGAGTTTAGGACTTTTAATTATGAAAGTGGAGGTGAAATTTTTTCTCCCATATACTAAAAGTATTCCAGCAAAAATCACTACTTCTGGGCCATTTTTTTAATATTATTATAAAAATGTGAGTCTATGCAGCAGAAGATAATGAAAACCCTTCTCCAACATCCTTGTTTCTAAAAGACTCTGAATTAAAATAAGAGGAAAGTTCATTGAGCACAGCCCAGGTGGGTTGGGGGATGCAGAGACACAGAAAGAGCAGCCAGGACAAGCATCAGCCTCCAGAGTGAAAAGGAGCGTCCTGCACCAGCCAGAATCCGGAGGGCCCTGCGCTCACAGCCTCCTCCTCTGTGTTGGGTGGGGCTTTACTGAAGGTGGAAGAGTGAGCAGAACCTGGACTCAGAGACTAGACAGGAATGGATTTGGGAGCCTCAGAGATGAAAGGGGAGCAGTGACTCGGCCCCCACCCACCCTCTGGAGGCCTTAAGCTTTGCAGACTTACTGTGAGGTTGCTGAAGGTGACTAGAATATGTTGTGTTTTTTTTTTTTCATTATGTTTTATTAAGGATATTGACTATAACTCCCAGTAGAACCTTGTTGCTTATTTATTCTGTATATAATATAGAACCATAGCACTGAAGAAGCCTCTTAAGAGTCCCCTGGACTACAAGGAGACCAAAACAGTCCATTCTAAAGGAAATCAACCCTGAATATTCATTGGAAGGACCGATGCTGAAGCTGAAGCTCCAATACTTTGGCCACCAGATGTGAAGACCCAACTCACTGGAAAAGACCCTGATGCTGGGAAAGACTGAGGGCAGGAGGAGAAGGGGACGACAGAGGATGAGATGGCTGCATGGCATCACTGACTCAACAGACATGGGTTTGAGCAAGCTCTGAGAGATGGTGAAGGACAAGGAAGCCCGGTGTGCTGCAGTCCATGGGTTTGCAAAGAGTCGGATATGACTGAGCGACTGAGCAACAACAGCAACAACGTCTGCTGGTTCCACACTCCCTGTCCATCCCTCCCCTTGGCGACCAGTCTATTCTCTGTGAGTCTGCTTCTATTTCAAAGTTCACTTGTGTCTTATTTTAGATTCCACACATAAGTCGTACCATATGGCGCCTGTCTCTCTTTTTGACGCACTTTCCTTAGCTGATAATCTCTGGGTCATCCATGTTGCGGCAAATGACATTATTCAGTCTTTTTTGTGGTTGAGTAATGTTCCGTTGTTTATACATACCATGTCTTCTTTATCCACTTATCTGTTGATGGACATTTAGGCTGCTTCCACGTCTTGGCTATTGTGACCATGGTGTTGCTGTGAACATAGGGTACATGTATCTTTTCCAGTTATAATTTTATCTAGATACGTGCACAGCAGTGGGATTGCTAGAGCGTATGGTAGCTCTTTTTTCCATTTCACTTTGAGGGGGCCTCCGTTCTGTTCTCCACAGCACCTTCACTAATCGACCTTCGAAGGTTAGAACCTTAGCCTTGTCTGTCCTTCATAGGAATTCCCTCCAAGATTTTCCTTGCCCTGCACAAAGTATATGTGCCACAGAAGCTGAAAAACCAGGGTCGTAGGAGATGGAGGATATTTTTATCCAGTAATTTTTCAGGCTCTGGTAGGTAAAGACATGGGCCTACCCCAGTCTTCCACCTTGAATTCCAATGAGTGATGAAAATGGGCAGTGGTCCAAAACAAAGATGGGGCCTGGGTCCCCTGGAGCAGGGGCAGCATCTGGGCATGAGGTGAGCAAGGGAGCTGGTGGGGCCACAGTCAGGCCAGCCGCCAATTCCTCCTGGGGTGGTGGGGAGGTGTGTGATGGGTAATGAGCGAGGCCTCCGTAAACCACGTGCTTGATTTTTCACGCTGTTCTGCTCATAAAAGAACTTTGGTGATTAAACAAATTTCACTACTTCTTTCAGTAGGGGCTCTCTTCAACCAGGCTGAAACCTCCTCAGGGTCTCTCTTGTTTTTTTAATTTGTGTTTTTGGGATTTATTTGTCTTTATTTTCTCATTACCATGGAATAGCGTCCAGTGATTCTCAAGCAGCAGCGCTCTGTTTGATAATACCAGGTAATTCATTATGAATTCATGATATTATAAAATAATAACTGTAAGAATTCTTGTTCAAAAACATAAATAGGGAGAAAGTCCTAAACAACAGAAGTCCAAAAACTTCAAATATTAACATTTTCTTAAACAAACCATTATAAGAGTTTTCAGTTTTGTGATCATCTGCTAGACGTCAACGGTGTGTGGATACATAACAACAGAAACAATGGCAGTAATTCCACCAAATTTGAAATAACTCTTCCAAATGGTCAACTCATTTTCAAAGAATGAAACTTTCTAAGGAAAACGTGTAAGGAGATGAGTTGACAGTGCTTTTCATTGTACATAGAGGCCACTGGAGCCCAAGCCTGATCTCCTCCGTAAGCTCATGACTGAGGGCTAACAGAGACAGATTTTATTTTCTTGGGCTCCAAAATCACTGCGGATAGTGACCGAAGCCATGAGATTAAAAAGCACTTTCTCCTTGGAAGAAAAGCTACGACAAACCTAGACAGCATGTTCAAAAGCAGAGACATCATCTTACCATCAAAGATCCGTCTAGTCAAAGCTATGATTTTTCCAGTAGTCATGTATGGATGTGAGAGTTGGACCATAAAGAAGGCTGAGTGCCAAAGAACTGATACTTTCCGATTTGGTGCTGGAAAAGACTCTTGAGAGTCCCTTGGACTGCAAGGAGATCCAACCAGTCCACCCTAAAGCAAATCAACACTGAAAATTAATTGGAAAGACTGATGATGAAGCTGAAGCTCCAATACTTTGGCCATCTGATGTGAAGAGCCAACTCCCTGGAAAAGTCCCTGATATTGGGAAAGACTGAAGGTAGGAGGAGAAGAGGGTGGCAGAGAATGAGATGGTCGGGTGGCATCACCAACTCAATGGACATGAATCTTCTGGGAGACAGTGAAGGACAGGGAAGCCTGGCGTGCTGCAGTCCATGGGGTCGTGAAGAGTTGGAAAAGATGGAGCGACTGAACAACAGCTACCATCTGATCTAGCAGTTGACACACACTTCTGGAGCGCTGTTTCTAGGAACCACCTGAAACAAAAAGCTTAGAATTCTCTTTTTCATTTAATCCGACTCCGCTGGAATGGCCCTTGTCTCTTCATGGATGAGAGCACTTGGTGTGGAGGTGTTTACAGCGCTGATCTGGTATATGAAAACAGTCAGCCGGTTCTCAGGACTCAGAGACTGCCCCTAGATCCACTGAATGGAACAATGTATCTTTAAAGGCTGTGATAACAGGTCGATTAGTACGAACAAGGTTCTTCAGTTCTCACAACAGGTGACGTTGTCTATTTTACGCGATGTGGCCGGCGTTGATTTGACAGCTCTGAGGATTTTAAATATTGAGTGATGTGCTTCTACTTGCAGAAACCTTAAAACTGACAAGTACATTCCCTATTAGCACAAAGATTTTATTTATATGGTGAAAAAGAAGCTGTGGCTCACAAATGCGACTATTTACTTTTGCACTTCCAAATAGAAAACATAAACACTTAAACGTAAGAAAATGCCAAAAGTGGGATGAATTGCACGAAATACACATTTTGAATACTGCGTCCCATAGCTAATGCTGACCACCTCAGTGATAGCAAAATACTGCACTTACACAATAATTCACTGTGAGCCCAGTCACAGAGGCTGAGCTTAACATTTCACAGGGCAAGACCCTCAGTTTGGCCCAAGAAACACTTTACAGAACTTAACACAAAATGATTTAGAATATGTCTCTTCCTAAGTAATTTTCATTTTAACATTTTTGCTTTCTTATGCTTGGTCTTGCAATATGAAAATGCAGGCAGATGATTAAAAAAAAAAAAAAACAACAAAAACAAACTCATATGCTATATACTTATAGTTTCGAGCAATAATAAATGAGATTTTGAGGTTTTAACTAGGTGTCCTAAAGTTATCATTATCTAGGTTTATTTGAAGCCTTTGAGACTTTTAAGTCTAACACAATGTTTATGATATAAAGGGATTTAAATGTGACCCCCCTAACCCTAACTATAGTTAAAACAGCCATATCTGGTTTACACAAGATAACTTTCATTTATAAGCTCCTGTGATCGCTCTGTTTATAGAATGAGATTAGTATTCTAGGGTTTTATTACTCATAGCTTTACTATAATAAAGCTAATTTTCTATTTTGAGCAAAGAGGTATTCTTAAAGGGGTATGTCTGAGTAGGTTTCAGTTGGACTCATTTCATATTCAAGATCTATTAATGTATTATCTTTAAAAGCCCAAAAGGTTGGAAGCAAAATCTTTTGACTCTCAGTATAATCGCTGAGTTTCCTTGAGTAGATGGACGATTTACTTGACATATTAATAGTTCAATAAAGGACAAGTGTTGGGTTCCACCTATGTCTTCTTCTTTTTCTTTTTTTCTTATTTTCCTGTCTGTGCCACATGGCATGTTGGATCATAGTTTCCTGATCAGGGATGGAACCTACATCCCCTGCATTGAAAGCGCAGAAGTCTTAACCGCTGGACCGCCAAGGACGTCCCTTGGCATATGTTCTTGGCATCGGATCAGGCCAGGATTCCTTAGTCTTCACAGTATCGGTCTTATGCGTGGGTAGTTCTTTGTCATGAGGGCCTTTCCTGAGCACGGCACCATGTTCAGCCGAATTCGTGGCCTCTTAACACTGGATGCCAGCAAGACTTCCCAGTTGCAACAACCAAAAATGTCCCCAAATGTTCTGGGTGTAGGGGGTGGGCAGATGGAGAGGGCAAACTAGGACCCAGTTGACAACAACCACTGGATTGGGTGTTAGGGATTTTAGAAAGTAAATAAAATACAGAAGAAACAGAAGACTCTCTTTTACCTAGCATCGGCTTAAAACCGCTTTGAACTCGCCTCAGCCAAGGATGGCGGGCTTTCTCCTCTGCTCCCTCAGCGCGGAAGCGTGGTCCCCCGGGGGGCGCGGAAGGATGCTGTGTCAGGGCAGCGGGGCCGGAGGGACTCCTGCATCTCCCGGGCCGCGCTGTGCGGCTGAAACCCGCACAGGGATTGTCTCCACCGGGTTCTTCTGGGGTCCGTGGAAAATCTCCATCTCTCACACAAATGAATTGCAGAAACGGGTAAGCTTTTCAAGTGCGGAAGAATGGGCTTTGTCTAACCCGAAGTGATTTTCAATGAAAGCGCACATTTACATCGGTCGGGGCGCTCCCCCGGGGTGTGCGGGCCCGGACCCCCGCGCGGGGTGACCCTCCCACCAGGCCTGTGGCCCCGGCCCGCCTGGGGTCATTTTTGATGTGGGCTTGGGGGTCCTGCTCGGAGCGGGCTTCGCCGGGGCCGCTCGTCCTTACAGAAAATGTTAACAAGCGCGCACACTGAGGACGGGGGTCTCCCGCAGCGACCCTGACCCGAGGCCACAGATTCGGTAGTGAGTTTATGGCTTCATAGCATGGTTTTAATTTAGTCACCTCAAAGATTTGTATTGCTCAGACTTGCACACCGCCCGCCCCCGCCCCTC
>NW_011495075.1:3572069-3579565 GCF_000754665.1 Bison bison bison
AGGCAGGTGTTTTTTTTTTTTTTTCCTCCTTCAAAAGGCAGCTCAGAGGGCTGCTTTCTTACCCAAGTCTCCACAATACCCGCTGCCCTGTCCCCGCCGCCGCGTTATTTCCTATTTATCAGGCTTGTAGTCAGTCGGAGCAGCTTTTCATCTGGACGCTGACCGCAGGAAATTTAGATAGCTCTGAAAAAGAAAAGACTGAGCTCTGAGAAAGACTGGACCTTTTCTGCAGATGCCTCACGGTGGGCTGACTTGCTTCACACAGTAGACTGTGCTCAAGCTGACGGGGCTCTTCTTATTTACGTTTTGGTGATGGGCTAAGTCTTGGCCGTGGGGTCTTTCCGGGGTCTGGGTGTTCAGCACAACCCCTGGGCTTTACTCACTGGGTGTTATAGCAACTCGCACTCTTGGCATGACAACCAAGAACATCTCCAAAGGTTGCCAAGTGTTCCCTGGGGGCAGTATTACCCCCTGATTGTTTAATCGCTGAGTCAGGTCTGATTCTTTGTGACCCCATGGACTGTAGCCCGCCAGACTCCTCTGTCCATGGGATTCTCCAGGCAAGAACACTGGAGTGAGTTGCCATTTCCTTCTCCAACCATTGATTTAATGTCACAGGGAGTAACTGTTTGTCATTTTATTATATTCTGGAATTGTAAGACTGCTGAAATTTACTGCTAGAAACCGTGGGCACAGAATCAGATGGCTTGGCTTTCTTCCAAAAGAAAATGTTCCTCCCTTTTTTTTTTTTAAGATTTCAATTTTATTGATCATTAGTTTTTCAAGGACAAGTGTCATAGATTTTGCCAACTTTTCATTTTCTTTAGGAAAGGAAGACTCATATACTTAATTTTTTTTTTAATTTTACCAAATATCTTGATAGAGATGAAATGGAGAGAAACCTGTTCAGTCAGAAGCCAGGGTGTTTCATTTTTCATGAGCGTTTTCAGGGTAAGTGGATTTTTTTCATAGTGGAGAAGAATGTGATTTTCTCTCTAGCACTTGCCTGCTGCTCCCTTCATGACACCTTCCCATTTTTCCTGACCGAGTCCAGATCCTCTGTGCTGCCACGTGTGCCAGGGAAGCTGAGCTGTGAGATAAGGTGAATCCATTTTCAATCCTTCACTTGTGACTAAATAACAGGGATCTGAGGGGCTTAGGATTTTAGTAAGGAAATATTGCCAGGCCAACAACCGACAAGTTACACCACATAGAGCTCTTCAAAATTGAATCAATTCATGTGGTCTTTATACCTGTAGTACACAAGGTATATTTTAAGAAATGTTTTTAACTAAGTGCATTTTAATTTTATGAAAACTATAAATAAAAAAATAAAACTATAGCTATAATTGCAACTGAGTACTCTGATTTTTTTCAAGTAAGCAATTAAAATAGAGTTTTCCCGTTGCATTTTAGCTTGATCCTTGACACATGAACTTTAAATAAGGGCCATTTGCTAGAATCTACAAGGAGAACTCTGGTGGAAAGAAGAGGACTTGATATGGGACAAGTGAAATATCACAAAGACAGACAAATAAAGAATCAAAAGACATAGTTATGCTTAAAAATACAATGATATTTTTGCATTCATCATTGCATTTTACAGGATACTGTTATTATTGTACAATGTGTTCAGTTGCTAAGTCGTGTCCAACTCTTTGCGACCACCAGGACTGCCGTCCACCAGGTTCCTCTGTCCACGCGATTTTCCAGGCAAGAACACTGGAATGGGATGCCATTTCTTACTCCAAAGGATCTTCCTGACCCAGGGATCAAATCCACGTTTCCTACATGGAGGGCAGATTCTTTACCATTGAGCTATCAGGGAAGCCATTATACATGATAAATCACAATAGAGTATAAAAAACTTAAATAATAAGATCCCAGTGAACAACAAGCAGATGGTGTTTAATTATATATTATTGATTGATTGATTGTTAGTGGGAGCAGAGGTGGGGTGCAGAGTATGAATTTTGTGGTGCATTAGGTGAAACAAAGTACGATGGATTTCTCAGTACTGAGTAGTGCTGGAGAGACTCTTCAGGATAGCAGTCAGAAGTGAATGTCTGTCTCTGCAAAACCTCTCTTGCTGTGCAGATTTAGAAAGGAAAGCAAGTTTTTGCTTGCAGGCATTATGTAACCGGCCACAGCAACTGGAGGGATTTTATTGCCTGGATCTGTGAGGTGCCAAACATGAACAGAAACTGCAGAACTGTAACAGTGGGATTGAAGAGCAATTAAAACACTGAACTGAAAAAGACTGACTTTGGAGTGAGTGTGGAGACAGGGATCATCTCTAATTAGAGCAGCAATTCCGAGGTAAATTACCACCCAGGTGAATTGTTTGGGCTTCACACGGGGTATAGATCAGAGTAAGAGCAGAAGATGGGCAGAGAGTGTCAACAGAAGACAATCGTCAGAAGGATCGGGAGCAGGAAAATTGCACTAATTGCTCCTGACTACAATTCTCATTAATAATCAGGTGAGAATAAATGGAAACTAATACAGAAAAACATTGCTGTTAAATTTTCATACTATTTGTAGATAGTGGGCTTCCCTCATAGCTTAGTCGGTAAAGAGTCTGACTGCAATGCAGGAGACCTGGGTTCCATCCCTGGGTTGGGAAGATCCCCTAGAGAAGGAAATGGCTCCCCACTCTGGTATTCTTGCCTGGAGAATCCCATGGACAGAGCTGCTTGGCGGGCTACAGTCTATGGGGGTTGCAAGAGTCGGACACGACTGAGCGACTAAGCACACAGCACAGCACTTGTAGATAGTAGATATGTTTATGCATAGGTTAAACTGTTTAGTAAACTGGGCATATTATTTCATAGTCTAGGCTTTTTTCTGCCTGACTAGTTGTTGTATTAGCTTTATGTCATTGAATGCTTGAAGAATAGCTTTGAAGCATCGAAGATGCTTAAGACGGTAAGATGATGGATCTGAGTAACAGCTTTTGACAGAATTTTGATGCTCACAGTTGAAGACCCTGTAAAACAGCAGAATTGAAAGTAGCCTATTAGTTGGACATGTGTGCATACACATTAGCTCAGTACTAATGTGAATTAGGTCAGGCAATACTATCTTGCCTCATTGCTACACTATCCTGTTATCCACATGCCAAGTCACTTCAGTCGCATCGACTCTTTGTGACCTTATGGACCATAGCCCGCCAGGCTCCTCTGTCCAGGGGATTCTCCAGGCATGAATACTGGAGTGGGTTGCCAAGTCCTCATCCGGTGGATCTTCCTGACCCAGGGATCGAACCCATGTCTCCTACATCTCCTGCTC
Source organism: Bison bison bison (assembly GCF_000754665.1). Classification (NCBI taxonomy): domain Eukaryota; kingdom Metazoa; phylum Chordata; class Mammalia; order Artiodactyla; family Bovidae; genus Bison; species Bison bison. Next base: position 3,575,361 of record NW_011495075.1, read on the forward strand.
TGGCAGGCCGCTTCTTTACCACTAGTGCCACCTGGGAAGCCCCTGTTATCCACATAATATTGCAAAGAGGCCCTTGGAATACCCTTTCCATGAAAGGGAAGAACTCGTTCAAAGAATGTTTACTACAGACAGTTTATATATTCTGCTGACAATTACTTGCAGTACTGCCATCCATGCATCCGTCTAATATACACACCTGCACACAAACACATACAATACAGGAGGCAGGGCCCTGGCTTGCTGTGTAAGACGTGAACAAAGCTCCAGCCCCTTTCCTCGAGAAGTTCTCAGTCTGGTGAGGTATGGTCCCTGAGGAGGGATTTGAGAGCAGACAACGAGAAGGTCATTAAGAGTTTTAGGCAGACAGCGACATAATCTGATTTACACTTTTTAAATCTCCTAGGACTCTGCAGACAGTGTCTTGTAGGGAATCTAGAATGAAAGTGAAAGAAACAGTTGGATGCCGTTGCTGTGGGCAACATGAGAAAGGATGGTGCCTGAAAATAAGGACTGGCAGGGTGAGGCGGAGGGAAGGGGCAGGCCGCAAATGCAGTGTAGACTTGATGTCCCCACCTTGACCATGGCGGTGGGCATGGCGTGGGAGTGAGATGTAAAGGTAGAAAGGTTCAAATTTGGAACATTCTTTGTAAAAAAAAAAAAAAAAAATTAAAAATCTAATTCATGGCACTTTAATACGGGAACCAAACCAGAAGAATTCGTTGGTTAAAGGGATGAGAGGATTTTTGAATTTCGAATTAAAGGATAGATGTGATACTGAAACCGGGGAACAGGATGAATCCCAGCGCTGAATAGAGATAAACTGCTTAGGAATCACTGGACTGCGGCTGGGATGACGGTGATCATCAGAGTTGGTTAAGCTAACTTCTCTCTTTTTCATCACCCACAACAAATTTTGGACAATTACCACCCCCGATATATTTTGAAACAAACAGGTACTTCTGTTCTTCAAGCTCCCTCAGATGCAGGGATTGCAATGTGGACTTAGGAATCACCCTCCTGCTGGGTAGGCTCCCAGAAAACATGCTTCTTGCCGGATAGAAGAGCTGGAGGAGGCCTCTCTCCCTCCCTCTTTCCTCTGCTCTTCCTTAAATCCCCCTTTGCCTTCCACCCATGACATCTGATGTGTGAGCCAGGAATCATCTGCTTGAGTGATGTGTCTCATTGTCTCTACTCAAGCTGCCATGACTCTTGCGTGTGTGCTAAGTCACATCAGTCATGTCTGACTCTTTGCGACCCCATGGACTGTAGCCCACCAGGCTCCTCTGTCCTTGGGATTCTCCAGGCAAGAATACTGGAGTGGGTTTGCCATGCCCTCCTCCAGGGGATCTTCCCGACCCATGGATCAAACCCGCATCTCATTACATCTCCTGCGTCGCAGGCAGATTCTTTACCACTAGCGCCACCTCGGAAGCCTGCCATGAGCCTTGCTTGGGTCCATAAAACATGATGAATACGAAGCACCATTTCTAGGTGGCAGCGTTAAGAAGCCCCACAAGATTATGAAATGCCAATCCAGGATTTTGATAAATCAACTCCAGTCTTCTTGTTAAGAAAGCAATCAATACCTTCATGCTTGAAACGACAGTGGGTAGGATTTTCTGTCATAAATTAATCCTTGCTGGTAGGGGATAGTACATTCAAGTGTCAATTTAGGCTAAAAAAGAATAATAACAATAAGTGGAGGGCAGGTTAGCCATGGATATAGTTGTATGAATCCAACTTAACTGAAATCTTAATCAATAGCATATGACATGATAAACTAGATTTTTTTTAAAGTTGTTCTTAGTTTAGAATCTCTTTTTGACAAACAACAGCTTGGCATAATGGAATAGGTCTGCCAAACGCAAACTTAATCCAAAACCCGCTCCTCTCTATTTTAGCTTTGTGACTGTTGGCAAAGTTACTAACCTTTTTATGCTTACCTAAGGTGGTTGTGTCCGACTCTTTGTGACCCCTTGACTATATAGTTCATGGAATTCTCCAGGCCAGAATACCAGAGTGGGTAGCCTTTCCCTTCTCCAGGGAATCTTCCCAACCCAGGAATCGAACCGGGGTCTCCTGCATTGCAGGTGGATTCTTTACCAACTGAGCCACCAGGGAAGGTGGTTGTGAGAATGAAGTGAGAGCGCCTAGGTACAACATGTGATGCATGAACTTTGAATGCGGTGAGCTGTTAGTAACAGTCTCCAAGCATCAAATTTCTCATGACAAATCCACAGGCTTGACGTGAAAATCAAATGATGTAACACGTATATTAAATGTCTAGCAGAGAGAAAGTTCTCAAAGAATACCCAACACCTCACCTCTAGATCAATAACAGAGCTAAACTGCTTTCATATAAAATGTCTGGTGGAAATGAAATACACAGTAAAATTAAGTGTCCATTTCTATAAGATGACGAGACAACTTGGAAGTGTTGGAATCTACCTGGTTTGAAGGTCTTTGAGGTCAGGAACTGAACGTAAATATGAGGAGGCTCTAGAGAGCTAGGGGCTTCCCAGGTGGCTCCTGTGCGTAAAGAGTCCTCCTGCCATGCAGGAGACGCAGGATATGCAGGTTTCATCCCTGGGCTGGGAAGACCATCTGGAGGAGGACATGGCCACCCACTCCAGTATTCGTGCCTGGGAAATCCCAGGGACAGAGGAGCCTGGTGGGCTCCCGTCCATGAGGTCGAAAAAGTCAGACAAAGCTGAAAGACCAAGCACACACTTAGAGACGAGACATTCAGTGTCCACTGGAATTAACATTTGAATAAATGTCAGATGGAGGAGGAAAGCTCTAGGTATCCCTTCTAGAGACTCAAGAAGCCTGGCTGTCTGTCTAGCTAATCTTTTTGTTATGGCTCAGAAGTTTGTGCTTACCCAGCTAAGCCTCACCTCGGGTCCCCCCTTCTTGGAGTGCTTTCTGACTTGCGTTCCTGGCCTTGGATCATTAACCCTGGAGCTATTACAGCCCCAGACCCTGGCAGCTCTGTCTCTAACCACAGCACGGTGACCCGGCCAGGAGCCTTGGGAACCGCTTTTGTTGCTCTGAATAGCTCTGCCCTCTTGCTTGTTTGTCCCTATAAACTTTGAGCACCAGTAACGTGTGACTTCTGAGCAGCAGCATTAAGATCCGGGGTTTGGTTCACAGAGTTTCCTTTCCCATGGCAGGCGATCCTGGAGGCAGAACCATATCTGATCGCTGAGTAGACTGCAATGGCAGAGAGAGAAAGATCCCCCTGCCAACCCTCGCAGTCGGAGCAAGAAGCAAACTTGGTTCTTCTAAGTCCCTGTGATGTTGAGGCCATTGGTACCCACTGCCTAGCTTACCCTACCCAGATGAAAACCTTCATGAAAGGAAGCTCTCTACCCTTGATTAAAGCACTCAGATCTGCAGATCCAGACTAGTTATCTCAGGAGAGCTCACTGAAGATGCCTTATGTGCTTAGTCATTCAGTCATGTCTGACTCTTTGCCACCCCATGGACTGTAGCCCACCAGGCCCCACTGTCCATGGGAGTCTCCAGGTAAGAACACTGGAGTGGGTTGCCATTCCCTTCTCCAGGGGATCTTCCCAACCCAGGGATCGAACCCACGTCTCTTGCATTGAGGGCAGATTCTTCACTGTCTGAGCCACCAGGGAAGCCCAAAGCTCCCCTACTGAATTCAAATTCTTCAATAACAAAGTACGTTTCTGAAGTCCAGGTGGAAGAGTCAGCACATCTGGAGATATTTTAGCATCTTTTATTTGATGTGTTATGCTCAAGGACCCAAAGGAAGGGTGTATTAGTTAGGATTCTAAAGAAAGAAAAAAATGTACCTTTTTCAATGTCTCTGTTTTGCAACATATGAAACAGCAGCTTTACTTGGTAGCAATATGGGTTCATGGCCAACTTGAATTAGCACCAGGTTCATGAAAATACTAATTTGAAAAGCTATATGCAGCCCAATGTTCATAGCGCATTATTTACAGCAGTCAAAATATGTAAACAGCCTAAGTGTCCATGGATGGATGAATGGATGAAAAGATGAGGTTATGTATACAACTGAATGCTGCTCAGCCATAAAAAATACAGTCCCACCGTTTGGCACAACATGGATGGACCTTGAGAGTATTGTGCTAAGTGAAATAAGTCAGAAAGGCAAATACGATATGATTTCACTTACAAGCCACAGACAGAGAAAGGGAAGGAGGGGGGGAGGG
>NW_011495075.1:3579714-3580164 GCF_000754665.1 Bison bison bison
GGGGTGGAGAGAGGAAGTGGGGGATAGAGAACAAGAGAGGGAGGGAGGGAGGGATGAGAGAGAGAGAGAAATTGGCTTACACGATCGCAGAGTCTGAGAAGTCCCCGTGACCCGCCATCTGCAAGCTGGAGGCCCAGGAGAGTGGGTGGTGCAATCCAGTCTGAGCCCACAGGCCTGGGAACCAAGGAAAATCCCATTATGGAAACCCCAGCCCGGAGGCAGAGGAGATGTCCCAGTTCAACAGTGAAGCAAAGAAGGGGAGCGCTCCCACTTCCTCTGTCCGTCGTTCTAGTCGGCCCTCAGGACTGGATGAACCTCCCACACACATGCTAGGGCAGGGCATCAACTTTACTGAGACACCCACTCAGTGCTAATGTCAGCTGTCATCCTCCCAGACACACCCAGAAATCGTGTTTCCTCTGGCACCCCAAGGCTGGTCGAGTTGACACA
>NW_011495075.1:3580264-3585112 GCF_000754665.1 Bison bison bison
GTCACCAAGAGGAACATAAAACAAGGCTACGAATCAAATGAAGAAGTGAAATGTCAGTGGCTTGGTCGTGTCCAGCTCTTGGTGACCCCATGGACTGTAGCCCACCAGGCTCCTCTGTCTATGGGATTCCCCAGGCAAGAATACTGGAGTGGGTTGCCATTCCCTTCTCCAGGGGATCTTCCCCACCCAGGGATGGAACCTGGGTCTCCTGTATTATAGGCAGATTCTTTACCATCTGAGCCACCAGAGACTCGGTGGTAAAGAACCCGCCTGCCAATGCAAGAGCATGGGTTTGATCCCTGAACCAGGAAGATCCCCTGACGGAGGGCATGGCAACCCACTCCAGTATTCTTGCCTGGGGAATCCCACGGACAGAGGGGCCTGGTTGGCTACAGTCCATGGGGTAACAAAAGAGTTGGAAACAACTTAGAGGCTAAACAAGAACAAAAGAATCAGAGCCCCAGTAAAGCAGGGGAGAGGTTCTTTCTGGACTTACGCCCTTGCCTCCTGTCTGAGAGAAGCTGAGAGCTGTCCTTTAAAGCATGGCTCCTACCATCTCTTCAGTACTATCGATTTCGAACTTAGGAAGTCATACAGTGGAAAAGCAACTGACTTTTCTTCCTCATTTCTTTCTTTATTCACTTTCAAGTCAGATAATTGGAGTGTTTTCTTTGTAAGTTTGGGAGGAAGGACGTTCAAGTGGGCCAGCTAGCTCTCTGCACCTCTAATGGGTTAGGAGCTGTGCGTGTGGTTGAAGAACTCCACGGGCTGGGCCCTTGGCACTCGACGGAATGCACCCACATTTTCTGACCCTTCAAAGCTCTCAGTACTTTTTCTCCAAAGCTACCATATCTGAAAAACAAAGCTTGCTTCATTTAGAAACTATATCACTTATGGGTTATTTAACCCATCCGAGATAGCATCTAGACAATGATGGAAAAAAAAAAGATGTGCTGTGCGGAGTCAACTCAGGCACAAAGAATGTAGTAGCTTTAATGCTGTTGTTCGGTCGCTCAGTCGTGTCCGACTTTGCGACCCCATGGACTGCAACCTAAATGAGGCAACTGCATTTGTAAAGTTAAAATCAAACCAACATGTTGAACTGTGTGTGTAAAACATTGAATATATCCATGAGCTTCTTAGGAGACATTTCTCTTGAAATTCCTTTCCAGTGGTTAAATAAAAATTAATCTAAGGTTTAAAAAAAAAAGCATAGCAAGACCATAGGTTTGATAGTTATTTTATTTTGAATTCTTTTCTTGCTGGTTTTTTGTTTATTTTGCTTTGCTCCCCACAGCATGTGTGATTTAGTTCCTCTACCAGGGATCAAACCCCTGCCCTCTACAGTGGAAGCTCGGAGTCCTAACCCCTGGAGCACCAGGTCAGTCCCTTCTTACTGTTTTAATCACAGATGGGGTGTAGTATTTTTAACGGAGTGAAACGGAGAGTGTTCTCTATCAAGCTGTACCTTTTGGTTCTTGCTCATTCCTAGCATCTTTGGGGATACGTATAGAGTACGATGATATTCCAAAATAAAGAAGCTCTGAATGTCTTCTTAGGTCTTGGTCAAGAGACAATAACTCCCTGAGCACAGGGCGAGCCCACCCACCGCTAGGTCAGCCCTTCTAGGAACGTCTCTTGTCACCCCTCAGATGGTAGGGCCCCCATAATTCCACACTGACCTTCAAGAAGCCGGTGAGGGGAAATGGAAAGCACAGGGTACCTGTTGATTCAGACACAAACAAATAAGCAAAATTTTCAACCAAACTCAGGAGGAGAGAGCGTGGACACATCATAGACCTTAAGTTTCATCAGAATTTAATAAATGCAGTGCCTCAAATATTTGAGGCTGGTGAGATAAGAAATGAGCTATTCCTGAAGACCTTCATATTGAATAATCTAGTATCAATTCTTGTGGAGAAGGCAATGGCACTCCACTCCAGTACTCTTGCCTGGAAAATCCCATGGACAGAGGAGCCTGGTAGGCTGCAGTCCATGGGGTCTCACAGAGTCGGACACGACTGAAGCAACTTAGCAGCAGCAGCAGCAGCAGCAGTATCAATTCTCGGTTTTTATCTTTCTCTGTAACACTCAATAGGGTTGATCCCTCCCTGCTTCTTTCTGTTTTCTTCATATTTGGCTGCCTCGGGCTCTTTATCGCATCAGGCAGGATCTTTGTTGTGGAGTGCGAGCTTAGATGACCCATGGGATGTGTCTTGGTTCCCCAACCAGGGATGGAACCTGTGTGCCCTGCATTGCAAGGCGATTCTTAACCGCTGGACCACCAGGAAAGTCCCAATCCCTCCCTACTTCTTGGAAGGCTTTCTATGCTTGACTTCCAGGACGTCAGGCTTTTCATTTTTACTGGGTGCTCCTATTTTGGTCTCTTGCTGATTCAGCTCAATTCTCCAGCCTCTAAAGTTGAAGATACACCACCATTCAGTACTTGGACTTCTCCAAGCCTCACACTTCCTAGTGAGCCCCCTGCACAACACTACATGTACTCTGATGATTCTGGAACATCTCTAACCTCTTTGTGAGCTCCAGACTTTTGCATCACAAAATTACATAATTTAATTCTCTCTGACAACACTCTTCTCTCTGTTATGAGACCACCACTGAGGTCAAAATCTCAGGAATACATCTTTACTCCTTTCTTGGCCTTATACCCCACATGCACTGTATCAAATCTTATCAGCATGCCCTTTAAAATATTTTAGAACTGAATTATTTATTACCACCTCCAGTGCTATTACCCTTACCAAATTGGAATCCACTCTTGACCCCTTATGATCCGTTTTCTACTTAGCAACTAGTCTGAGCTTTTAAAATGTTAAATTTCCTGCTTCCAAATGTACACCCTTGCTAAAAACCCTACAATAACTTCTCATCGCACTGAGGATGAAATCCAAGGTGCTTCGTCCCTACGAGTCTCCCGTGACTTGAGCACCTGGCTCTCTCTCCAGGCTCGTCTTCGTGGCCCTTAACTGACTCAGGCCACCTGACCTGCACGTGTTCTCTGAGGAGGGGGCAATCCTGCGTCACTGTTCATTTGTCTGTTTTTTTGTTGCAGTATAGTTGCTTCACAGGGTGTTTCTTCTGTACAACAAAGTGAATTCATTGTTGGTAGAAATATACCCCCCCTTTTTGGATTGCCTTCCCATTTAGGTCACCACAGAGTACTGAGTAGAATTCCCTGGTCTATACAGCAGGTTGTCACTGCTTGTCTATTTTATGCATAGTATCAATAGTGTATATGCGTGTGTGTGTATACACATATCCACATCAATGCAGATCTCCCAATCCATCCCATTCAGCCCCCATTCCCCTTCCCATATGTCTGTTCTCCACATTTATGTCTCCATTTGTACTTTCCAAATAAGATCATCTATTCCATTTTACTAGATTCCACATATAGGTATTAATATCCTATATATTTTCTCCCTTTAAGATTTACTTCACTCTATATGACAGTCTCTAGATCCATCCACATCTCCATAAATGTCACAATTTTGTTTCTCTTTATGGCTGAGTATTATTCCATTCTATATATGTACCAGATCTACTTTATCCAGTCCTGTTGACGGATATTTATGTTGCTTCTACATCCTTGCTATTATAATCATGTTCCTGTCTTCTTAAATTTGCTTATTTCTCTCCTCAAATGTTCTTCTCCAAGAAGGCCTCAAGCTCACTTCTTCAGTTCCTTTATTGTTTCTTCAAATTATCACTCACACAGAGACTAGAGCTGTCTTTCCAGTTCTATACTCTATTCCCTGTTGATCCTTCTCTCCCCTGCATGGTGCCATTTTTCTTCGTAGTCGCCAAAATCCAGAACAAAAAAATATATAAAGCGGTGATTTTCAGGAAGTTAGACATCAGGTAATAAGGGAAAAACCCTGGAAGATAGAAGACAAACAAAGTCAGATATACCAGTGCCTCAGACTACTACCAGCTGCATGGCGCTGGAGCAACTGACGAGATATCCCACACCCAAGAGTGAAGGAGAAGACCCAGCAAGACAGTTCAGTTCAGTCACTCAGTCCTATCCGACTCTTTGCGACCCCATGAATCACAGCACGCCACGCCTCCCTGTCCATCACCAACTCCCGGACTTTACCTAAACTCATGTTCATCGACTCGGTGATGCCATCCAGCCATCTCATCCTCTGTCATCCCCTTCTGCTCCTGCCCCCAATCCCTCCCAGCATGAGAGTCTTTTCCAATGAGTCAACTCTTTGCATGAGGTGGCCAAAGTATTGGAGTTTCAGCTTCAGCATCAGTCCTAACAATGAACACCCAGGACTGATCTCCTTTAGAATGGACTGGTTGGATCTCCTTGCAGTCCAAGGGACTCTCAAGAGTCTTCTCCAACACCGCAGTTCAAAAGCATCAATTCTTCAGCACTCAGCTTTCTTCACAGTCCAACTCTCATATCCATACACGTCCACTGGAAAAACCATAGCCTTGACCAGAAGAACCTTTGTTGGCAAAGTAATGTCTCTGCTTTTCAATATACTATCTAGGTTGGTCATAACTTTCCTTCCAAGGAGTAAGCATCTTTTAATTTCATGGCTGCAGTCACCAGCTGCAGTGATTTTGGAGCCCCAAAATAAAGTCTGTCACTGTATCCACTGTTTCCTTATTTATTTCCCATGAAGTGATGGGACTAGATGCCATGATCTTAGTTTTCTGAATGTTGCGCTTTAGCCAACTTTTTCACTCTCCTCTTTCACTTTCATCAAGAGGCTTTTTAGTTCCTCTTCACTTTCTGCCATAAGGGTGGTGTCATCTGCATATCTGAGGTTATTGATATTTCTCCCGGCAATCTTGATTCCAGCTTGTGCT
>NW_011495075.1:3585483-3586735 GCF_000754665.1 Bison bison bison
TTCTAACCGTTGCTTCCTGACCTGCATATAGGTTTCTCAAGAGGCAGGTCAGGTGGTCTGGTATTCCCATCTCTTTCAGAATTTTCCACAGTTTATTGTGATCCACACAGTCAAAGGCTTTGGCATAGTCAATAAAGCAGAAATAGATGTTTTCCCGGAACTCTCTTGCTTTTTCCATGATCCAGCAGGTGTTGGCAATTTGATCTCTGGTTCCTCTGCCTTTTCTAAAACCAGCTTGAATATCTGGAAGTTCATGGTTCACGTATTGCTGAAGCCTGGCTTGGAGAATTTTGAGCATTACTTTACTAGCATGTGAGATGAGTGCAATTGTGCAGTAGTTTGAGCATTCTTTGGCATTGCCTTTCTTTGGGATTGGAATGAAAACTGCCCTTTTCCAGTCCTGTGGCCACTGCTGAGTTTTCCAAATTTGCTGGCATATTAAGTGCAACACTTTTACAGCATCATCTTTAAGGATTTGAAATAGCTCAACTGGAATTCCATCACCTCCACTAGCTTTGTTTGTAGTGATGCTTCCTAAGGCCCACTTGACTTCACATTCCAGGATGTCTGGCTCTAGGTCAGTGATCACACCATTGTGATTATCTGGGTCATGAAGATCTTTTTTGTACAGTTCTGTGTATTCTTGCCACTTCTTCTTAATATCTTCTGCTTCTGTTAGGTCCATACCATTTCTGTCCTTTATCAAGCCCATCTTTGCATGAAATATTCCCTTGGTATCTCTAATTTTCTTGAAGAGATCTCTAGTCTTTCCCATTCTGTTGTTTTCCTCTATTTCTTTGCATTGATTGCTGAGGAAAGCTTTCTTATCTCTTCTTGATATTCTTTGAAACTCTGCATTCAGATGCTTATATCTTTCCTTTTCTCCTTTGCTTTTCACTTCGCTTCTTTTTACAGCTATTTGTAAGGCCTCCTCAGACAGCCATTTTGCCTTTTTGCATTTCTTTTCCATGGGGATGGTCTTGATCCCTGCCTCCTGTACAATGTCACGAACCTCCGTCCATAGTTCATCAGGCACTCTTGCCTGATCTTGCCCCTTAAATCTATTTCTCACTTCCACTGTATACTCATAAGGGATTTGATTTAGGTCATTCCTGAATGACTAGTGGCTTTCCCTACTGTCTTCAATTTAAGTCTGAATTTGGCAATAAGGAGTTCATGATCTGAGCCACAGTCAGCTCCCAGTCTTGTTTTGGCTGACTGTATAGAGCTTCTCCATCTTTGGCTGCAAAGA
>NW_011495075.1:3587260-3590092 GCF_000754665.1 Bison bison bison
ACTCGATGGACGTGAGTCTGGGTGAACTCTGGGAGTTGGTGATGGACAGGCAGGCCTGGCGTGCTGCGACTCATGGGGTCTCAAAGAGTCAGACACGACTGAGCGACTGAACTGAACAGAACTGACTGAATTTGCCTTGATTCATGGACCTAACATTCCAAGTTCCTATGCAGTATTTCTCTTCACAGCATCAGACTTTACTTCCGTTACCAGTCACATCCACAACTGGGTATTGTTTTTCCTTTGGCTCCATCCCTTCATTCTTTCTGGAGTCATTTCTCCACTGATCTCCAGTAGCATATTGGTCACTTACCGACCTGGGGAGTTCCTTTTTCAGTATCCTATCATTTTGCCTTTTCATACTGTTCATGGGGTTCTCCAGGCAAGAATACTGAAGTGGTTTGCCATTCCCTTCTCCAGTGGACCACATTCTGTCAGACCTCTCCACCATGACCCGTCTGTCTTGGGTCGCCCCACACGGCATGGCTTAGTTTCATTGAGTTAGACAAGGCTGTGGTCTGTGTGATCAGATTAGCTAGTTTTCTGTGATTGTGGTAGTGGGGCAGCTGCGACGGACCACGCAGGAAGTGCGGCCAAGAGAGGCTACTCCACGCCCAAGGTCAGGGGCAGCGACCTAGAGCACCAGGCTGTGACAGCGCAGGAGCGGCCAAGAGGAGCTATGCCTCCCGAGGTCAGGGGTGGTGGACGAGAGGAGCAAACTCACGTCCTAGAAGCGGAGGCTGCGCAGGCAGGAGGGCCAAGAGGAGCTACTCCACGTTCAAGGTCAGGAGGGGCGACTCGTCCAAGGTAAGGAGCAGCGGCTGTGCTTTGCTGGAGCAGCTGTGAAGAGATACCCCATGTCCAAGGCAAGAGAAACCCAAGTAAGACGGTAAGTGTTGTGAGAGGGCATCAGAGGGCAGACACACTGAAACCATAATCACAGAAAACTAGCCAATCTGATCACACAGACCACAGCAGGACAGTAGGAGGGGTGAAATTGTGTTTAGAATCAAACTCATTCCCACCAAAGACACTCAGAGGGCTCAAACAAACCTTCTGCGCACCAGGACCCAGAGACTGAAACAGAACTGTGTTTGAGCACCTCCGGAGGAGGCCCGGGTCAGCAGTGGGCTGGCGCTGGGGCAGGGGCTCTGGGTGCAGCAGACCTGGGTATGGCATAAGCCCTCTTGGAGGAGGTCGCCATTAACCCCACCATAGAGCCTCCAGACCGTACACAGGACTGAGAAACAGACTCTGGGAGGGCACAAAGAGGACCTTGTGGGCACCAGGACCCAGGAGAAAGGAGCAGTGACCCCACAAGAGACTGACCCAGACTTGCCTGTGAGTGTCCAGGAGTCTCTCAGAGGCGTGGGCCAGCCATGGCCTGCTGCAGGGCTGGGGGCACTGAGTGTAGCAGTGCATCATGGGACCTTTTGAAGAAGGTCGCCATTATCTTCATCACCTCAACTATAGTTTGAAAGTGAAAGTGAAGTCACTCAGTCGTGTCCGACTCTTTGTGACCCCATGGCCTGTAGCCCACCAGGCTCCTCCCTCCATGGCATTTTCAAGGCAAGAATATTGGAGTGGGTTGCCATTTCCTTCTCCAGGGGATCTTCCTGATGCAGGGATCGAACCCAGGTCTCCCGCATTGCAGGCAGATGCTTGGCCCCAGGTAAATAACAGGGAGGGAACATAGGCCCACCTATCAACAGAAATTTGGATTAAAGATTTACTGAGCATGGCCCCGCCCATCAAAACAAGACCCAGTTTCCCGCTCAGTCTCTCCTTTCAGGAAGCTTCCATAAGCCTCTTATCCTTCTCCTTCTGAGGGCAGACACTGAAAACCACAATTACAGAAAACTAACCAATCTGATCACATGGACCAAAGCCTTGTCTAACTCAATGAAACTATGAGCCATGCTGTGTAGGGCCATCTACGATGGACGGGTCATGGTGAAGAGTTCTGACAAATGTGGTCCACTGGAGAAGGGAAAGTCAAACCACTTCAGTATTCTTGCCTTGAGAACCCCATGAACAGTGTGAAAAGGCAAAAAGATAGGACACTGAAAGATGAACTCCCCAGGTTGGTGGGTGCCCAATATGCTACTGTCTCCAGTGGAGAAATGACTCCAGAAAGAATGAAGGGATGGAACCAAAGGAAAAACAATACCCAGTTGTGGATGTGACTGGTGATGGAAGTAAAGTCTGATGCTGTGAAGAGAAATACTGCATAGGAACCTGGAATGTTAGGTCCATGAATCAAGGCAAATTGGAAGTGGTCAAACAGGAGATGGCAAGAGTGAACATCAACATTTTAGGAATCAACTAATTAAAAGGGACTGGAGTGGGTGAATTTAACTCAGATGACCACTATATCTAATACTCTGGGCAACAAGAGTAGAAAAAGACATGGAGTAGCCTTAGAAGAAATGGAGTGGCCATCACAGTCAACAAAAGAGACTGAAATGCAATATTTGGGTCAATCTCAGAAACAACAGAATCATCTCTGTTCGTTTCCAAGGCAAACCATTCAATATCACAGTAATCCAAGTCTATGCCTCAACCAGTAATGCTGAAGAAGCTGAAGTTGAATGGTTCTATGAAGACCTACAAGAGCTTCTAGAACTAACGCCTGAAAAAGATGTCCTTTTTATTATAGGGGACTGGAATGCAAAAGTAGGAAATCAAGAAATACCTGGAGTAACATGCAAATTTGGCCTTGGAGTACAGAATGAAGCAGGGAAAAGGCTAATAGAGTTTTACCAAGAGAATGCACTGGTCACAGCAAACACCCTCTTCCAACAACATAAGAGAAGACTCTACACATGGACA
>NW_011495075.1:3591186-3605831 GCF_000754665.1 Bison bison bison
AAAGATGATGCTGTGAAAGTGCTGCACTCAATATGCCAGCAAATTTGGAAAACTCGGCAGTGGCCACAGGACTGGAAAAGACCAGTTTTCATTCCAATCCCAAAGAAAGGCAATGCCAAAGAATGCTCAAACTACCGCACAATTGCACTCATCTCACACGCTAGTGAAGTGATGCTCAAAATTCTCCAAGCCAGGCTTCAACTGTACGTGAACTGTGAACTCCCAGATGTTCAAGCTGGATTTAGAAAAGGTAAAGGAACCAGAGATTGAATTGCCAACATCTACTGGATCATTGAAAAAGCAAGAGAGTTCCAGAAAAACATCTACTTCTGCTTTATTGACTAGGCCAAAGCCTTTGACTGTGTGGATCACAACAGACTATTTAAAATTCTTCAAGAGATGGGAATACCAGACCACCTGATCTGCCTCTTGAGAAATCTGTATGCAGGTCAAGAAGCAACAGTTAGAACTGAACATGGAACAACAGACTGGTTCCAAATCAGGAAAGGAGTATGTCAAGGCTGTATATTGTCACCCTCCTTATTTAACTTATATGCAGAGTACATCATGAGAAATGCTGGGCCGGATGAAGCACAAGCTGGGATCAAGATTGCCGGGAGAAATATCAGTAACCTCAGATGTGCAGATGAAACCACCCTTATGGCAGAAAGTGAAGAAGAACTAAAGAGTTTCTTGATGAAATTGAAAGAGGAGAGTGAAAAAATTGGCTTAAAGCTCAACATTCAGAAAACTAGGATCATGGCATCTGGTCCTATCACTTCATAGGAAATATATGGGGAAACAGTGGAAACAGAGACACACTTTTTTGGAGGGGGTTGGGGGGGCGGCTCTAAAATCAACACAGATGGTGACTACAGCCATGAAATTAAAAGATTCTTGCTCCTTGGAAGAAAAGTTATGACCAACCTAGACAGCATATAAAAAGCAGTGACATTACTTTGCCAACAAGTCTGTCTAGTCAAAGCTATGGTTTTTCCAGTGGTCATGTATGGATGTGAGAGTTGGACTATAAAGAAAGCTGAACACCGAAGAATTGATGCTTTTGAACTGTGGTGTTGGAGAAGACTCTTGAGAGTCCCTTGGATTGCAAGAAAATCCAACCAGTCAACCCTAAAGGAAATCAGTGCTGAATATTCATTGGAAGGACTGATGCTGAAGCAGAAACTTCAATCCATTGGCCAATGTGAAGAACTGACTCATTGGAAAAGACCCTGATGCTGGGAAAGATTGAAGGCGGGAGGAGAAGGGGACGACAGAGGATGAGATGGTTGGATGATATCACCGACTCGATGGACATGAATTTGAGTAAACTCTGGAAGTTGGTGATGGACAGGGAGGCCTGGCATGCTGCAGTCCATGGGGTTGCAAAGAGTTGGACACGACTGAGCAACTGAACTGAACTGAACTGACTGACTCGGATGAGACTCCAGTTCATGAGATCAGGACAGAAGATCAGGTGTAGCCTAGAACATTTCCTCTCTTGAGGAGATAGAACTAAGAGTTCGGGGGGATAAACACAACCTGAAATGCATTTGAGAAGGGCATTTATTGTGCTTCTGTTTGATAGAATGTTCTGTATATGTTTGTACATATCCATTTGGTCTAAGGCATATATGTTTCCTTATCAATTTTCTTTCTGGATGACATATCCATTATTGAAAGCATGATATTAAAGTCCCCTATTATTATATTTTGTCTACTTCTTCAAATCTGTTAGTATTTCCTTAATATATTCAGATGTTTTGATGTTGGGTGCACATATATTTTGGGCTCCCCAGGTGGCTCAGTGATAAAGAATTAGCCTGTGGATATAGGAGATACAGGAGATGTGGGTTCCATCTTCGGGTCAGGGAGATCCCCTGGAGAAGGAAATGGCAACCCACTCCAGTATTCGTGCCTGGGAAATCCCATGGACAGAGGAGCCTGGCGGGCCACAGTCCGTGAAGTTGTGAAGGCTAGGACACCACTGAGCAGGTGTGCACGCACGTATTTTTTATAATTGTTTTCCTTCTTTTGATGACTTGTCCCTGTATTACTATGTAATGATCTTTCTTGTCTCTGGTTGCAGTTGTTTATCTGACATAAGTTCACCCTGCTCTCTTTTGTTTTCCGTTTGGATGGTCTAGTTTTTCCTATTGCTTCACTTTGAGCCTGTGTGTGTCCTTAAAGCTTAAGTGAGTCTCTTGTAGGCAGCATATAGTCGGGTCTTGTTTTGTGAGCAATTCAGCCACTCTGTGTCTCCTTCATTGTCATTGAATTTAATCCATTTATATGTAACATAATTAATAGGTAAGTTCTTACTACTGCCATCTTGTTTTCTGACTATTTTGAGGTTCCTTTCTTCCTCTCACTGCTTTTCTTTACAAATAGATGCTTTTCCAGAATGGTATACTTTGATCCCCTTTGCTTTCTCTAATATTTACTATGGATTTTTGCTTTGCTATTGCCCTATACATAAATCATTATATAAATATATGGTTGTTGGTTGTAAGTTGTGTCCAATTCTTTGTGACCCCATGGACTGTAGCCCCCCAGAGCCCTCTCGCCATGGAATTTCCCAGGCAAGAATGCTGGAGTGGATTGCCATTTCTTTCTCCAGGGGATCTTCCTGACTCAGAGATCAAACCTGCATCTCTTGCATTGCAGGTGAATTCTTTACCACTGAGCCACGGGGAAGCTCACTACAGTCTATTTAAAACTGAAAATGAAAGTGAAAGTAAAGTTGCTTAGTCATGTCTGACTCTTTGCGATCCCATGGACTGTAGCCTACCAGGCTCCTCCATCCATGGGATTCTCCAGGCAAGAGTACTGGAGTGGGTTGCCATTTCCTTCTCCAGGGGATCTTACCAACCCAGGGATCAAACCCAGGTCTCCTGCATTGCAGGCAAACTCTTTACCATCTCAGCCACCAGGGAGGTGATTATATATTAAGTTTAAAACTGATTACATATTAATTTCAATTTCATATGAAAAGTCTGTTTTTTTACTTCCCTGTAGATGCTTTGGTTTTGATGTCATATTTTGCACCTTTTATTTTTATTTTTTGGGGTGTATAGTTGCATTACTCCCTTGTGTTAGCTTCTGTGACACCACGGAGTGAATCAGCTACATGTGTACATATATCACAATAAACTGTGGACAATTCTGGAAGAGATGGGAATACCAGACCACCTGACCTGCCTCTTGAGAAACCTATATGCAGGTCAGGAAGCAACGGTTAGAACTGGACATGGAACAACAGACTGGTTCCAAATAAGAAAAGGAGTACGTCAAGGCTGTATATTGTCACTCTGCTTATTTAACTTATATGCAGAGTGCATCATCAGAAATGCTGGGCTGGAAGAAGCACAAGCTGGAATCAAGATTGCCGGGAGAAATATCAATAACCTCAGATATACAGATGACACCACCCCTATGGCAGAAAGTGAAGAGGAACTAAAAAGCCTCTTGATGAAAGTGAAAGAGGAGAGTGAAAAAGTTGGCTTAAAGCTCAACATTCAGAAAACGAAGATCATGGCATCTGGTCCCATCACTTCATAGGAAATAGATGGGGAAACAGTGGAAACAGTGTCAGACTTTATTTTTCTAGGCTCCAAAATCACTACAGATGGTGACTGCAGCCATGAAATTAAAAGACACTTACTCCTTGGAAGGAAAGTTATGACCAACCTAGATAGCATATTCAAAAGCAGAGACATTACTTTGCCAACAAAGGTCCGTCTAGTCAAGGCTATGGTTTTTCCAGTAGTCATGTATGGATGTGAGAGTTGGACTGTGAAGAAAGCTGAGTGCTGAAGAATTGATGCTTTTGAACTGTGGTGTTGGAGAAGACTCTTGAGAGTCCCTTGGACTGCAAGGATCCAACCAGTCCATTCTAAAGGAGATCAGCCCTGGGATTTCTTTGGAAGGAATGATGTTAAAGCTGAAACTCCAGTCCTTTGGCCACCTCATGCGAAGAGTTGACTCATTGGAAAAGACTCTGATGCTGGGAGGGATTGGGGGCAGGAGGAGAAGGGGACGACAGAGGATGAGATGGCTGGATGGCATCACGGACTAGATGGACGTGAGTCTGAGTGAACTCCGGGAGTTGGTAATGAACGGGAGGCCTGGCGTGCTGTGATTCATGGGGTCACAGAGCCGGAACTGAACTGAACTGAACTGATACATATATCCCCTCCCTCTTGGACCTACCTCCCACCCCCTCATCCCACCCCCTCGGTTATCACAGAGCTGAGAGCTGAGCTCCCTGAATGATATAGCAGGTTCCCACTAGCTATCTAGTGGGATTTAGATTACCTGTACTAGATTTTACTTACCTGGCTCCTGAGAAACCTGCATGCAGGTCAAGAAGCAACAGTTAGAACTTTATGTGGAACAACTGACTGGTTAAAACTTGGGAAAGGTGTACAACAAGGCTTTATAACATCACCCTGTTTGTTTAACTTATATGCAGACTACATCATTCAAAATGCCAGCCTGGATAATTCATAAACTGGAATTGAGATTACCAGGAGAAATATCAACAGCCTCAGATATGCAGATGACACCACCCTAATGGCAGAAAGCAAAAAGGAACTAAAAGCCTCTTGTTGAGGGTGATAGAGTGAAAAATCTGGCTTAACACTCAGCATTCAAATTATTAACACTATGACATCTGGTCTCATCACTTCATGGCAAATAGAAGAGGAGAAAGTAGACATATTTTCTTTTCTTGGGCTCTAAAATCACTGCAGATGGTGACTGCAGCCATGAAATTAAAAGATGCTTGCTCCTTGGAAGGAAAGCTGTAACAAACCTAGACAGTGTATTAAAAAGCAGAGACACCACTTTGCCAACAAAGTGATGTCAAAGCTATGGTTTTTCCAGTAGTCATGTACGGATGTGAGAGTTGGACCATAAAGAAGTCTGAGTGCTGAAGAATTGACAGTTTTGAATTGTGCTAGAGAAGACTCTTGAGAGTCCCTTGGACAGCAAAGAGATCAAACCAGTCAATCCAAAATGAAATCAACCCTGAATATTCATTGGAAGGACCGATGCTGAAGCTGAAGCTCCAGTCATTTGGCCCCCTGATGCAAACAGCCAGCTCATTGGAAAAGACCCTGATGCTGGGAAAGATTGAGGGCAGGAGGAGAAGGGGGCTGGAGAGGATGAAATGGTTAGATAGCATCACCGACTCATTGGACATGAATTTGAGCAAACTTCGGGAGATAGAGAAGGATAGGGAGCCTGGGCATGCTGCAGTTCATGGTGCCACAAAGAGTCGGACACAACTTAGCAACCGAACAGCAACAATCCAGTTATGAAGATTTACTGAGTTCTTTGCTGACGTCGTGTTTCCCTTGATGCTTGGTGATCCCTGTAGCCTTGTGTAGGTATCTGCACATTTGAAGCAGCGGTCACCTCTTTCAGTCTCTACAGACTGACTTCAGTATGAAGACCGTTTGTGCAGAGGGATCCACTAGAGCTTGCTGTGGCCCCGGGTCTAAGACTGCAGGGCTCTAAATGCAAGAGTACGTGGTGGCTCTGGTCTGGGGTTTCTGAGGTCTGGAAAGCTCAGGCTGATGGGGACCATGACACTCACACGGTTCTCAGTGTTCTTAGACTGCTGAAGGGGCCTGCAGAGGCTTCAGGAGCTGGTGGGGTCCTTGGAAGCACTTCTGTGTCCACCAGTTAGGGAGAAGGGCAGGCCAGCCGGGGTGGCATGCAGGGCGGTGCACACACGCCTGAGCGGCAGGGCTCAGCTGCCTGAGTAGCGACGAGGCCGGGCTGCGGACACATACATAGACTGAGGGCCTGCGGCAGTGGCTCTGGGCGAGTGCACAGGCTCCGCAGCTGTGGGGACCTTTGCTGTCAACAGGCACTCCCGTGACTGCTGGGCATTCCCACTGGCACAGTCGGGAGCAAGGTCAAGGAGATGCAAACACACGGATAGATGGGTTAGCTGCAGGGGAGCCCAACAGTGCATGCCAGTGTCAGGAGAGAAGGCTGGTTCTGGGTCCACAAGCAGTCTGCAGGAAGGGGTTCGGGGCTGTCCACATACTCCACTGTGATTGCAGGCTCTCATCACAGGTACACGTGGCGGCGGCCTGTGATGGGGCTCAGGCCAGCGGCGTGCAGATGCGCAGCGGGAGGTGCAGGCCCACCGTGTGTACATGGCAATGGGGTTCGCTGCAGCGATCTAGGGTGTGTCTTGCCCCCCGGGCTGCTGCAGACCTCAGGGTTGACTGCCAGTGTGGATCCTGTGCTCCAGGGGGAGCTGGAGGGTGGGGAGGAGGGAGGAGGGAGATACTCAAGCTGCTGGCGTCTGCAAAGATGAAACCGATAGGAAGGAAGCATCCGTGAGGAAGTCTGCAGGTGGGGTGGGGGGCGTCCGTGGTGGCTGTGCCGCCTTTGGTTTCTTGAGCTGCAAAACCCACTGGGACACCCTGTATAGGACGCCCCTGGGCACCGTGGTCACTCCCACCACGTGGCTCTTACTGGTTGCCACTGCCCTTTTCCTGTTCCCAACTGTCTGCTATTCATCTCAGCCTCACTGGGTCTCTGGGTGGGGTGGGTCCAAAGAGGGTCCTCCGGGAAGTGCCCCCAGGAGGCTGGGGAAGCTGGTCAGTCACACTCCTCTGCCTTTCCTGGAAAGGGGCACTCTTCTGAGCTGGGGAGTTCCCTCTCAGCACTGACCAGCTTCAGTCCGGAGGAGGGGACGATGTGAGCAACATGAAGCTGTCACTTCCTTCCCTTTCTGTGCGGTTTATCCCCAGGCTTTCTGTTTCACTGTGCTGCCGAGGTTCTACATGAGCTCCTGAGCTCTCCCGGAGGAGTTTTTGCTCATGGATTGCTGCCTAACGGTTGATTTCCATTGGGGAACAGTGGCTAGAGTCTTCTGCTCTGTCATTTTGGTGACGTCACTCCTTAGCATGTATTACGTTGGGGTCCCCAGAAAGGGATGAGTGAGGGAAAAAATGTAAGGAAACCATGGATGGACACTTTTCTAGCTTGATGAAAACGATAAACCCACATATATAAAAGAAGTTAAAAAAAAACTCATACACAAAGCGTGAAGAAAACTGTAGTAAGGAGCATCATAATCGAATTCCTCAAAACTAATGACAGATGAAAATACTGAAAACATCAAGAGAAAAAAAGCACGTTACCTACAGAAGACCAGAGATAAAGAGGACAACAGATACTTCACTGAAGCCAATAAAAGAGAAAAATCACCATTAAAATGTTGAAATGTAAAAAAGAAGATTGTCTAGAATTCCATACATAGGAAACATATTTCAAAAATAAAAGCAAAGACTCTTTCAGAAATACAAAAGTTGATGAACTGATCACATCTCCAGCAGATCTGTGGTACCAAGAAACAAAAAAAAGTTAAAGAATGTACTTGAGAAGAAAGAAAATGGTACTGAGTGAAAATATTAATCTACACAAAAGAGTGAAATCACCAACAATGGTAACTAGATGAGTGGATGTATAAAATTTTCCTTATTATTTATTTAAGTTTATCTAGAAGATAATTGAGTATTGAACAAAAAAATAAAGAGATCTGGTGGGATTCTTGTCATATGTAAAAGTAAAACGTACATAACAAAACCACGAAGGGCAGGAGAGGGTAAATGAAACATACTATTATAAGCTCTTATACCACACATAAGGTGCTATAATATCATTTGAAAGTAAACTAACAACTCAAACAGGTATACTAATAACCCTAAGCAATTACGTACAAAAATGTGATAGCTAATGTCAATAAAAATATAACAAAACCAAAAAATACCCAATCAAAAAAAAAGACAAAAGAAAAGAGAATAAAGAAAAAATGAAACAAATAGAAAGCAAATAGCAAAATGATAGATTATAATCTAACTATATTAACTACCACATGAAATGCAAATATTCTAAACAAACCACTTAAAAAGCAAGGACAGTCATGCTGAATGTATAAACAAGACCTACACATGCAAGGAGAGAGGGCAACGGCACCCACTCCAGCACTCTTGCCTGGAGAGTCCCATGGACGGAGGAGCCTGGTGGGCCGCAGTCCATGGGGTCACTAAGAGTCGGACACGACTGAGCGACTTCACTTTCACTTTTCACTTTCATGCATTGGAGAAGGAAATGGCAACCCACTCCAGTGTTCTTGCCTGGAGAATCCCAGGGATGGGGGAGCCTGGTGTGCTGCCATCTATGGGGTCACACAGAGTCGGACACGACTGAAGCGATGCAGCAGCAGCAGCAGACACTCAAGGACTGATGTTTAAGTAGACATAGTTTCAAAATAATGGAATGGAAGAGGATGTGACATCATGATACAAATTGAAGAAAAGTTGAAGTGGCTATGTTAAGATCAGACAAACTTGATTTCAGAATAAGAAATGTTGGAGGCAAAAATGATCATTTTACAATTCTGAAGGTGTGAATTATTCAAGAGAGCACTACAATCCTAAATATGCATTTAATTACAGAGCCACAAATTCATATAACAAAAATTGATGGGATTACAATGAGAAAAAGACAAGCTACAGTACAACTGGAGTTAAAGATTTTGATACTCCTCTGTAAAGAACTGATAGAACAAGTAGAGAAACTGTTAAGTGTATAAAATACTTAGACAACAAAGCCATTAACTAAATTGACCTAGTTCATACTCTATTCAACAGTAGCAGATTACACAAATTTTTCAAGTGTGTGTCGGACACATCAAAATAAACCATATTCCAAGCAATGAAACAATTGTTGACAAATTCAAAAAAGTCAATACATATATGTTTTTTTGATAACAGTAGGATTAAGTTAGAATCAATAAAAGAAATATTTTTGGAAAATCCCCATATATTGGGAACTAAATAATATACTTATGAATAATTTATAGTTCACAAAAGAAGTGAAAAGGAAAATTAGAAGATATTTTGAAATGAAATGGATTATGATGCATTTGAGTAAAAATTAAAAATTTAGGGATTCTTCAAAAGCTACATGTAGGGGAGTTCATAACATTAAACAGTTATATATTTTAAAAAAAATCTTAATACCTAAAGAAAATTGAATAAAACTCAGCAGTGGCCACAGAACTGGAAAAGCCCGGTTTTCATTCCAATCCCAAAGAAAGGCAATGCCAAAGAATGCTCAAACTACCACACAATTGCACTCATCTCACACGCTAGTGAAGTGAAGCTCAAAATTCTCCAAGCCAGGCTTCAACAGTATGTGAACCGTGAACTTCCAGATGTTTGAGCTAGATTTAGAAAAGGCAAAGGAACCAGAGATCAAATTGCCAACATCTGCTGGATCATGGAAAAAGCAAGAGAGTTCCAGAAAAACTTCTACTTCTGCTTTATTGACTAGGCCAAAGCCTTTGACTGTGTGGGTCACAATAAACTGCAGAAAATTCTGAAAGACATGGGAATACCAAACCACCTGACCTACCTCCTGAGAAATCTGTATGCAGGCCAGGAAGCAACAATTAGAACTGGACATGGAACAAAAGACTGGTTCCAAATCAGGAAAGGAGTATGTCAAGGCTGTATATTGTCACCCTGCTTATTTAACTTCTGTGCAGAGTACATCATGATAAATGCTGGGGTGGAAGAAGCACAAGCTGGGATCAAGACTGCTGGGAGAAATATCAATAACCTCAGATATGCAGATGACACCACCCTTATGGCAGAAAGTGAAGAGGAACTAAAAAGCCTCTTGATGAAAGTGAAAGAGGAGAGTGAAAAAGTTGGCTTGAAACTCAACATTCAGAGAACTAAGATCATGGCATCTGGTCCCATCACTTCATGGGAAATAGATGGGGAAACAGGGAGAGACTTTATTTTGGGGGGCTCCAACATCACTGCAGCTGGTGACTGCAACCATGAAATTAAAAGATTCTTGCTCCTTGGAAGAAAAGTTATGATCAACCTAGATAGCATATTCAAAAGCAGAGGCGTTACTTTGCCAACAAAAGTCCATCTAGTCAAAGCTATGGTTTTTCCAGTAGTCATGTATGGATGTGAGAGTTGGACTATAAAGAAAGCTGAGCACCAAAGAATTGATGCTTTTGAACTGTGATGTTGGAGAAGACTCTTGAGAGTCCCTTGGACAGCAATGAGATCCAACCAGTCCATCCTAAAGGAAATCAGTCCGGAATATTCATTGGAAGGACTGATGCTAAAGCAGAAACTCTAATCCTTTGGCCACCTGATGTGAAAAGCTAACTCGTTCGAAAAGACCCTTGATGCTGGGAAAGATTGAAGGCAGGAGGAGAAGGGGACGACAGAGGATGAGATGGTTGGATGGCGTCACTGACTCAATGGACATGAGTTTGAGTAAACTCTGGGAGTTGGTGATGGACAGGGAGGCCTGTGGTGCTGCAGTCCCTGGGTCACAAAGAATCAGACAGGACTGAGCAACTGAACCTAACTGAACTGATTAAGAAATTGAAAAAAAGGAACAGCAACTTAAACTCAAAAGCAGAAGAAATTAATGAGGATCAGAATATAAATTACTGAAATAGAAAAATGACAAAATAAGAGTGAAACAAAACCAAGGAGCTCATTCTTTAAGAAGATCGATAAAATTAATAAAGCACAAAATTTCAACATCAGGAATGAAAGAGTTGACATTACTACAGAATTTGTAGATATTTTGGATATTAAGAGAATCCGACAGCCAATGCAGGAGATGCAAGAGATTCCAGTTGGATTCCTGGGCCAGGAAGATCCCCTGGAATAGAAAATGGCAACCCACTACGGTATTCTCACCTGGGAAATCTATGGACAGAGGAGACTGGTGGGCTATAGTCCATGGGGTCACAAAAGAGTCAGACAGGACTTAGCAACTAAACATAAACAAACTCTTCTCCCGCCATGGACACCCCAGAATCACAACCACTTATAAAGCACTTGGGGCTTCCCTGCTGGCTCAGATGGTAAAGAATTCGCCTGCAGTGGGGGAGGTCTGGGTTGGATCCCTGGGTTGGGAAGATCCCCCGGAGGATGGCTTAGCAACCCACTCCAGTATTCTTGCCTGGAGAATCCCATGGACAGAGGAGCCAGGAGAGCTGCAGTCC
This sequence comes from Bison bison bison, assembly GCF_000754665.1. Lineage (NCBI taxonomy): Eukaryota > Metazoa > Chordata > Mammalia > Artiodactyla > Bovidae > Bison > Bison bison. The sequence goes on from NW_011495075.1 coordinate 3,602,264, forward strand.
ATGGGTTGCCAAGAGTCGGACATGACTGAAGCAACTTAGCACAGTAGAGCAGTTACCTATGAGAACAATCTGAAGATGAGCTGAAAAGATTTTCCACAATTAAAGACACAAAGAGGGGACCACAATGAGACGAGTAAGAGGAGCAGAGACGTAGTAAAGTCAGGACCCTATTCTCAGGTGGCAGCAAACAAATGGGGGTAATCACAATTGCAGAGGTTCTCCCCAGGGAGCCTGGGGGTCCTGCATAGGCAAGATGAGGCCCCAGAACACCCGGCTTTGAAAACCAGCAGGTTTCACCCCTGGAAGACCCAGGTGATTGTAGGGAACACAGACTCCACTCTTGCAGGGCACACATGAACTCTCACACGCTCCGGGTCCCAGGGCAGAGGCAGCACTTGGAGAAGAGGCCGGCTCAGGCACACTTGCTGATCTTGGGGAGCCTCCTGGAGAAGCAGGTGGGACCTGAGACTCCCCCTGGGGAAGGAGGCGATGGCAGCAGGCATTCGGGGAGCTCGTTCTACAGGGTAACATGAGTGCAGACAAGCATCACTTTGGCATCTTTCCTCTGGTCTGTTAATGCTGGGGGCCCAGCCCTGCCCCACAGCAGGCCAGGGGCCCCTATGCCCCTCTTGGCTTCGCAGCCACCTGCCTGGGAAGCTGACCCCACCTTCCCTGTGCTCCCAGCCATCCCCTGAGGGTGGGCTCACAGCCAGCTAGGCCAGGGCCGGGCACCGCCTATCAGTGGACCCCCAGCACAGTAGAAGAGAGCAGGCAGCCCACCCAGGGAGCACCCCTGAAGCTACCGCTCTGGGGACCAGACAGGAGCAGGCCACCAGGCCCGGGAGGGTGCCTCTGGTGTACGTGACAATCCTACAGCCAGCGCGTTCTTAAAGGTGAAAACTGAATGCTTTCCCCTCGAGATTAGAAACAAGATAGGGTGTCCACCCTCCCCACTTCCGTTCATTGAATGAAAGATTCAAGCCACTAAGGCAAGAATAGCTAGACCAAAGCCACCCTGATTGCAAAGAAAGAAGTTCCAGTGTCTCTATCTGAAGACAACGTGATCGTCTTCATAAGAAATCTGGTAGACATCACCTACCACTGGGGAAAAGTTCATTTAGAGAGGTTGTAGAACAAAAGATCAACCTACAAAAATAAAAATTGTATTTCTCTGTATCAACAAAGAATAATTTGAACTGAAAGTTTTAAAAAAAATACTATTTGTAGTAGCCTTTAAATAATCAGCTACTTTAAGGTGAATCTGATAAAAGATGTGCATACCACATAAAACTGAAAATTATAGAGCGTAACTGAAAGAAAAAGTTTTAAAACTGTAAATATATGTTCCCAGTTTATAGCTCAGAAAACAAGACATTTCGATATTGATTTCCCTCAAATTGATCTATAGATTCAGTATAATCCCAATAAAAATCCTGTGTGCTTTTCTATATAAATTAATAATCTGATTTGAAAATCCACATAGAAATTCAAGGAACCTAGAAAAGTCAAAACAATTTTGAATGAGAAGAACCAGGAGAAGTAACTTTAACTGATTTCAAGACTAGCTTATAAGGCTAAAGTAATAAAATGTGGTGTTGGTATAAAGGCAGAAAATAGATCCATGGGACAGAATCGCAGGCCCACATGTAGATGGACAACTTTTTGGCAAAGATGAAAAATCAAATCTGTGGAGAAAAGAGTCTTTTATGCAAATGGTGTTCAAACACAGTCTTTAGTTGACATTTTTATATGATGATCAAACAATTGGATAAGCATATTCAGAATATAGACTTTGAGTTACACCTCATACCATGTACAAAAGTTAAGTAAAAAGTGATTCTAGATGTAAATGCTAAACCAAAAACTCTAACATTTCTGGAAAAAAAGAACAGGAGAATATCTTTGTTATCTTGTGTGTTAGGCAAAAATTTCTTTGCTGCAACACCAAAAAACATTAAAAAAAAAAAAAGATTAATTGGATTTCATCAAGGTTTAAAACTTGTGATCTTCCAAAGACTGTTGAGATCATGAAAAGTCAGCCTAGGAGAAAATATTTGCAAATGATAAATATAACAAGAAATTTGTATTCTAAATACATGAAGAACTCACAAATGTCAATAATAAGGGGGGGAAGTCCATTTTTTAAAACGGAAAAAAAAATTCAAGGAGCCATTTCAACAAAAAGTATATGTGGATAAAAAGGAAGTGTGCATGAACAGATGCTCCGTTCTGTTAGTCATTAGGAAAATTCAAATTAAAACTGCAAGGCAGGAAATTCCCTGGTGGTCTAGTGGTTAAGACTCTGGACTTCCAATGCAGGGGGCTTGAGTTCAATCCCTGGTTGGGGAACTAAAATCCCACATGCTGTGCAGAGCAGCCAAAAAATAACAAAATAACAAAATTATAAAAAATAAAATAAACTTCACTTTTTAAAAAGTCCTTAAAGCCTCATATTTATTAAAAAAAAAAAAAAAACAAGAACAAAAAAACCGGCAAGAGACCTGTATATCCCTCTTAGAAAGGCAAAAATTAAAAATACTGACCATACTGACTATTGGCAACAGTGTGGAGAAGCTCTAATTCTTTTTTTAATACTTACTTATTTGTTTATTTGGCTGTGGCTGGTCTTAGTTGTGGTACATGGGATGTAGCTTCCTGACCAGGGATCGAACCCAGGCCCCCCTGCATTGGGAGCATGGAGTCTTAGCAACTGGACCACCAGGGAAGTCTTAGCAGCTTTAATTCTTATACATCAAGAATGGAAACACAAAATGGTACAGCCACTTGGCAAACTCTTTGACACTGTTTTAAAAATTATATTTATATATATATATTGTGTTCTAACCAATCTGCTTCATACTGACTCATACATAAGTGTTTTTCCAGCTTTATAAAATGTGCTTTTGACAGAAAAGTGGGAATTCCTGTTGTACCTAGAGAGAGATGTTGTAGCCATCATCTTGATGGTGATAGTCCAGGACTCGCTCAAAAGGAATTCAATGACTCTGTTAGCAGTGTGTGCAGAACTTGAGTGCTGTGTATTTATAGTCAAACTGCTGAGGTTTGACTCCCAACCGCCTTAGTTTGGTACTGGTGGGTCTTTGGCAAGTTTCCTTCTCCAATCACATGAAATTGTTGAGAAGATTTAATAGACTGAGTGGTCAGTGCTCAGTAAATGATAGTTGTTATATTTTTATGTTAAAGTGTGGTTGGTGGTGATGCAGGGGGCGGGGGGTGGTTCATAGCTCTGGTCGGATGCTAAAAGAGTCCCGTGACTCAGAAAGGCAACAAGTCCTCTGATAACTGAAGCTGTGGAAACAGGTGAAAAGGCTCAGAGATAGTACGGAACCCTGGGGGGACAGCTGAGCTTAACAGACAAGACGATTGAGAAGCAGTACAGAGGGGAGCTGAAAGCAGGAAAAGACAGGGTCACAGAAGCTAAAAGAGAAAATGTATTTTAAAAATATATATTATCAAATACTGCAGCCCTGTGAAAGCGGCTCAACTGTAAGACAGGTCCATTGGACTCGATGAGTTTGTGTTGCTTTTTTTTTTTTTTTTTAGATAA
>NW_011495075.1:3605931-3611263 GCF_000754665.1 Bison bison bison
TGACATAGAACGGTATATTTCTTTCAGGTATACAGTGTAATAATTTGATATTTGTCTGTACTGTGAAATGATTATCACAGTAAGTCTAGTTAACGTGGACTTTTTTTTTTTATCGTTTTGTTGCTTTGCAAGGCTGTGTTAGTTTCTGCTGTGTTGCAGAATCCGCTGCTTGAACACGTATATCCTCTTTGTCGCCACAGAGCCCTGAGTGGAGCTCCCTGTGCTACACGGCGGGTTCTCACAGTTACCTGCTTGATGCGTAACATCAATGGTGTGCATCTGTCGACCCCAATCTCCGGATCCCTCTCACCCCCTCCTCCCTCTTGGGGTCCATCCATTTGTTCTCCACCTCGTGTCTCTATTTCTGCTTTGCCAGTGGGTTCACCTGTACAAATTTTCTAGATTCTGCATATATGCGTTGATGTACGATACTTGTTATCCTCTTTCTAACTTACTGACATTGACCTGTGAGAGAGCTGTTCCCCCAGAGAGGCAGGGAAGTAGGCAGGTGGTAAAGGGGTTATGAATGAATGCTTTGGAGTTGTTGGCAGTTCATTCAGACAACTTTTTCAAGAACTTTAGAAATGAATTTAAACCAAAAAAAAAAAAAAAAAAGAAAACAAAAAAGGAGAAGAAGGGTATGAATGTAGGCGTTAATAGGTCAGAGAGTTTTCCCCACACTGCTGCTCTAGGGCAAAAGTCGCTTTAGAGGGTGGGTATGTTGATGGCCGTGGCTATATTCTATTAAAAGTTTACTCATGGAGACAGGCAATGGTAGTAGGCAGTATCTGATTCTGCCAGAGAGGATGAATTGGAGATAATAAGACAAAAACTGGGGTCTGATGTTTCAGGGAGATGGTTAGAAAAACTGAGCAGGCAAGGAATGCAGAGACTTGAAGGAAGCCCTTAGCACAGGCAACAGAGAAGAAGGAACCGAGTCTAAATAGAAGTAGGAGATGAAAAACCACAGGTCTTAGCAGCCGATTGGAGGGAGGAAGAGATGAGGATGAAGGTCTGAAGCCTGGGTCTGGCTTGGCGGACAGTTGCTCCCACTGACTAATGGGAAACCCTGCAGACAGAGTCACAGCTGCAGAGAATACAGTATTTAGGAAACCTCTGTGTTCTGGCCACAAACCACAGCCCTGACCAAAATTCTCACCTCCATCCAGGACTAGCTACATAATTTCCGGGACTCACTGCCAAGTAAGTGAACATGTGGGACTTCTTGTTCAAAATTGTTAAACGTCTCAAACAATACCCCAGAGCATTCAGCCAAGGAGCCATTCTAAGTGCTGGACGAGGTGTGACCACACAGGTCAGAAGACCGTAAATCTGACTGTACGTCCACCTCCAGCCTGGCAGCTGGCAGGGGCAGGTTAGCTACTGGACTTCCGGAAGCATTTACACAAAATGGAACCTCTTTTGCGTCTTCTTTTTTTTTTTTTGACTAATGGTTTTCAACAGTGCTTTACCATATCAATAACTTAAGGAACTTATTTTTACTGGGGTCCTAACTTTTTAGCATGCCTCAACAGCCCATTTTTCTTAGTCTCCCAATCTGTGACATAGAATAAATAGCTGTCCTTCGAAGATGATTTCACTTTAACAGAGCTTTTTATTTTCCTTTCCTCCAACTCACAGCTAAGACGACTGCAGCGTTTCAGGGTGCATTCTCCAGGATGATCGGAAAAGCCCCTGGAAGGTGAGTTTCTCCAGTGCCTCAAGTTGACAAGTGCATTTTGGGAGCTGGTTTGAAAGTGAACGCAAGTTCCAAAGCCTCAGGCAGCAAGCTGTGCTCCAGGGCTGCTCTTCTCCTGGGGGCCTGTGGATACCTTAGCGGGCTAACCTGCTAAGAGAATTTTGTGTGGTCAGTGGGGGAGGTCTTCTCTGACCAGGAGTCCAGAGCCACATCCTGTCTGTCCAGCTCACCGCTGTTGTTTTCCGACCTTAATCGATTCACTCAACTCCACTTAGTACCTCTGCCTCTGGTGACATAGGGCGTCTGGATCTTCAAGATCCAAAACTCACTTTTCTGTTAACTTTGCTGTCATTCCACAAAGCTCCCTAGGCCCTAGCATGTCAGGATATTTAATAATGAACATTTCATAACGAAGAACAAATTAAAATTTCATCTTCATCAATTGCAGTGATTACATACACATATTTTTTGGATTTAGATTTTCATATATTTTTTAGTCATGACAACTATTATAACCAAATGTCAGAATTGCTCTATCATAAAGGTTTTTGACAATTGTGAAGTATTTCCATATTTTTCATGTATGAAAATGTTCTTATACATCTTCTTTGTGAAACCAAAACAGTTTTGATATTTAACTTTACATATTAATAAGATTTCAGAGAAATTAAAATATTTTGGCTCATTCACAAATAAAATGTATTCTAAATTATTATTCACTTGCTCTTTACCTCAACTTTTTATTTTTTAATGTTTATTTGATTATATTTGAAAATGTATGTAATTTATAAATAAATAACATTTAGAAATCAGAGGCAAATGCTGAAAATTTTCTATTGACTGCTATGTACTAAACTATATATATTCAATGGTCTGCATAACTACCTATCGTTGATATTTAGGAGACATTCCAAAACTGGGTTGGTACTTTATTCTAAGTGAGCTCTAAGTTGTTCTTTTTTTCCCCTTTATCTCTGAGTTTATTATTTTTAGCAATTCATTGCTATCCCAGGTTATCCCAAGGAAAGAAAGTTACTCTTTCTTTTAGAGAGGAAGGGGGTCTTCTGGTTTTGCAAAAAAGAGTTTAATTTAGAGACCCAGGCCAGAACTAGTCTTAACTGCTTTGTGCTTCAAAATTTAGTGAAATGTGGGTAACTCTTTATCTTTTCTTATAAAACATAGTTTAACAGAGCTATTTAATATTTAGTTTAATCACTTCTCAGGCATTTCCCAGGTAGCTCAGTGGGTAAGAATCAGCCTCCAATGAGGGAGACCCAGGTTCGATCCCTGGGTTGGGAAGATCCCCTGGAGAAGGGCATGGCAACCCACTCCAGTATTCTTGCCTGGAGAATTCCATGGACAGAGGAGCCTGGCGGGCTACAGTCCATGGAGCCACAAAGAGTGGGACACTACTTAGCAACTAAACACTTTCTACACTCCGTCTGACAGCTTATCTTTGAAGGTTCAGCTGACTTACAGCCTCTTTAGTGAAAACATTCGTGGTTAATCTGGAATCTTTATGCACAACTATGCCACAGACTACTGTCCGCAGGTTTGAACTCTTATCTTCTCTGCTGGATATGAGTTCTACACACAGTTTTGTTTTGTTTTTTTATTCACCTCTGCATGCCCAGTGCTTAGAACAGATCAGCTCATTGTTGATCAATGTCTGAAAAATTCCAGAATGAATGAAAGAAAGGAAGAAAGAAAGAGAAAGGAAGGAAGCAAGGGAAAGCTTGATAAATGAATGGATAAATACATGAACAAATGGTATTTAAAGGAGAAGTTGCTATTAGAGCTATTGGAAGAGAGCAACACATTTCTCATTCAGTATTCTCTGTTAGGCAATCAGTAGACTCAGCCCTGAGCACTGGGTGGAGAAGAAACTCAAAGGTTTGTAGCTGGAGCCAAATATAGCCGGTAGCAAAAAAAAAAAGCACTAAACCAGAGCTGGGCAGATCATTGAAACAGAACTTCCAATTCAAACAGCATAAACCTGAAAGTCGGAATCCAAGTGAAAATCAAAGGAAGGAAGGAAGGAATGCAAGAGCGAAGGAAAGAGGCGGAACCAAGAGAAATCCCACAGGAGAGGGAGCATGATGACCAGCATCCTTTATGTGCTAGTGACGTCGGACACGGCTGAAGCGACTTAGCGCACAGCACCGAGTCCTCGGCACCCGCAGTGACTCAGAGTCGGACCCTGGAAGAGGCCGCCCGAACTCCTGCGTTCATTCTGCTGCCCACCAGACGCCTTTCTCTGATGCTGACACCTCTCATTTGCAAACCGGGGATGACAGACTAGCTCCCTCGCAGGGCTGACGTGAGAAATTAGCTAAAACGTATCCGTGAAGCATTCAGCATCATTCCAACATATAATCAGTGGCGTTAGCTACTGTTATTAGGAGACCCTGATTCACTTGGACAGGTAAGGCAAAGTAAGAGAATAAAACATCTATATGGGTCTTGGTAGCTCAATGGTAAAGAATCTGCCTGCAACATGGGAGACCCAAGTTTGATCCCTGGGTTGGGAAGATGCCCTGGAGAAGGGAATGGCAACCCACTCCAGGTATTCTTGCCTGGAGAATTCCATGGGCAAAGACAATCGATGGGGTCTCTAAGAGTCGGACATGACTGAGCAACTAAGACTTTCATGGGTCTTGGATGGGGTGATGGTATTTTTTAAGCTTTTATTTTATGTTGGAATATAGCTGATTAACAGTGCTGTGACCGATTCAGGTGCTCAGCAGAGAGACTCGGCCATACATACACACGTATCCACTCTCTCCCAAACTCCGCTCCCACCCGGGCTGCCAGCTAACAGTGAGCAGAGTTCCCCTGCCATACAGCAGGTCCTTGTAGGGTGACAGTATTTATCAGTGGCTTAGACCAGACCTCGTTCTGCACGTTGTCCTGGTAACTAACACGGTTAGTGTGCTCTTTCACCGGCATAGATTGTCTTAGGACATACTTAGCATACCCAAATCAGAAATAATTTTTGAAACATGAAGTAAAAGATGTAAATTATAAAGAAAAATATGTTAAATCACACTGGGTCAACATTTCAAATTTCTGAACAGAAGACAAATTTTAAATTTCTGAACAGAAGACAAAAAAAATGAAAAACTACATTAGTAATCAAGAAAATGCAGATAAAATACAATGGTGATTTTGCTTCTATAATAAGACAGAGGGGGTTATAGTGCAGACCTCCCACAGGGACCAGGTAGAAAAGTTGGACACATTGTAAAGAGTTTAAATTAGACACGGTGGGAGGAGAGAGGGATAAATTAAGAGGTTGGGATTAACATATAAGCACTACTATATATAAAATAGATAATCAACAAGGATCTACTCTATAACACAGGAAAAAATATACTCAATATTTAGTGATAATCTATAAGGGGAAATAATCTGAATATATATATATATATATATATAACTGAACCACTTTGTTGTACACTTGAAACTAATACAACATCGTAAATCAATTATACTTCAACTAAAAAAATTTTTTTAAATCAGACAGGTGCTTCCGTGGCGGTCTAGTGGTTGAGACTCTGCACTTTGACCATGGGGAGAACAGGTTCAAGCCCTGGCTGGGGAACTAGGATCTCCATGTTGCCGGTGCGGCCA
>NW_011495075.1:3611363-3619746 GCF_000754665.1 Bison bison bison
GGTGCGGCCAAGAACTTCTTAAAAAATTAGACAGAGTATGTTCTATTACAATGACAAGCTAGAAATTCGTAGCAGAAAGATAACTAGAGAATACCTAGATGTTGAGAAATTAGACAATATTTTTCTAAATAACACATGGCTCAAATAATTAAGTAAAATGTAGATGATATCAATGAGAATTAAAATATGGCCTATCAAAGCACTGAGAAATGTATAGCATTGATGAATATATTAGAAAAGGAAAAAGTACATATAATGAATGATTTTTATTGATCTAAGTATCCATTTTTTAGACACTTGGAAAAGAGCAAATTAAACCCAAAGAAAGTGAAGGAAAGGAAATACATATAAAAGCAAAAAGAAATGAAAGACAGACTGTAGAACAAATTAACAAGACCAAATGCTGTGGTCTTTAAAAAGACTTATAAAAGTCATAAATCCATGCTGATTGGCATTTTTTTAAGAAAGGTGAAAATAGCTAATACCAGGAATAAAAACGAAGTCATCACTATAGATATTTATTCCAGGTAGGCGTTTACCCTTCAAGACCAAAGGAATTCACATTAATGGAATAAAGGAAAAACAATTATGTGATCGTTTCAATAAAAACAGAAAAGGTATTTGATAGAGTTCAACATCTATTCAAAATTACTTTCCTAAACTAGGAATAAAAGGAAATTTCATTAAACTTATTTTTTTAAAAAAAAACAGCCAGCTTTATTTTCATGGAGAAATACTAAAAGCTTTCCTCCTTGGATCTTGAATGAGGCAATGATGTTAAATCATTTTCTCAAATCAGAAAAATCCGAATCACGTTCAGGTTAAAATGCGGCAGGGACGGGCCTACAGACTGTCGCACTGAGTGAGGTGAGTCGGCGAGGACAAACCCCAGTGATACCGCCTACGTGGGGTCTTTAAGAGTGTTGCAAATGAACCTGTTTACAAAGCAGAAGTGGAGCCACAGGCATAGAAAACAGACCTGCAACCGGGAAAGGAGGTGGAGGAAGACTGGGAGATTGGGAGACACCGTACTGTACCTAGTAGGACCCACTGTAAGGCACGAGGAACCCCCTCAGTCCTCTGTCATGGTCCGTATGGGAAAGGACTCTAAGAAGCCTGGATATATGTGTATGTGTAACTGACGCGCTTTGCTTACGCCTGAAACACAACTCTGTAAATCAACTGTACCCCAATAAAAATTAATTCTAAAGTGGAAGCTAAAAATAGCCCATCTGAAAATAAATTCAACTTACTCATGAAAGAAAGTAGTCATTTTTAAAAATGCATGTCGATTCCTAGCATCTGAAGCTGCCTTTTTCTGGGAAGAGGAAGTGGAGGAGGGGGGAAGGGAGAAAAAGACAGAAGATCATTGGCTCTCTCTCAACCATTTTTCTTTTTTTTTCTATTTTTTTTTTAATATGAAAAGGCATTTAAAAAACAGAAAATTGTAAGCAGTTCCAGAGGCTCACGTTAACACGTAGGTGCTACTGGTGTGAAAGAAAGGAGGACATGGCAGCAAGCCAGACAAGCTGGATGATTCATGGAGGTGCAGGGGAGAGGCAGCAGGGCTGGGAAATGAAACACTTGGAGACCGAGGAGTCCGGTTTTGAAAGTCCCTGTATTTTACGTTTTGCTTCTATTTTATTTTCTGTTATGGTGTCATAAATGCTCCTAAATCCTGCTACAAATTAGATCATTTGCTTTTCACTGAGTCAGAAACAGCTGTTATCTCTTTTGACTAGGATGAGAAAGTATCAAGCTGCAGAAATAAAATGGATTGAAATAAGTCGATGGGGGCTTCCCTGGAAGCCCAGTGGTTGGGACTTTGCCCTCCAACAAGGGCTTGGGGGTTGGTGGTGTTGGGGAGTTAGAGATGTGCGCAGGTTCAATCCTTGGTCAGGGAACTAAGATCCCACATGCGTCATGGCCAACAAAATAGAACATAAACAATGGAAGCACTATTGTAACAAATTCAATAAAGGCTTTAAAAAAACGGTCCACATCAAAAAAATTCTTTAAAAAGAATAAAATAAAATAATGGATGGTCCTGATTTCTTACAAAATCCTCCCAAAATTAAAGCCAACATTTCTCCCTATTACCATTGTCACAAGAGGACAGTCAGCTGCAGCCTGGATTTAATAGAAAGATATGAACGTAAATAAAAATAACCAAGGCAGTGGGAAAAGCCCAACACTCAATGCCAAATTTAAATTGCTCTTTTCAGTTATCGTGACCTGTCTCACAATGATCATTCATAAACTTTCTTATTCCAACTAAATGTAATATTTGGGTTTCAGGTAAGTGAGATGAATCCTACTCTGCAGTGCAGGTTACGTGCTAACACAAACAACTAATTTTTCCCAGTAGAATCTATATAAAAATCCTCATTTACCAGGGCATACACCACAAAGCAAAATTCCACTCAGACGTAAAGTCTATGCTCCCTCCTCCCTAAATGTGTTGAAACGTCAGAATTGTCACTGGGACCAAATACTTAGTATGTTGCCCTTTCCGTGTGATCTCAGTGGAATCTTATAGGCACAGCCAGAGAGTCTTGGCAAACTCAAGGGCTCCCGGCTGTAACAAGGTCAACAGTGTAGACTATGCCATTCTGGATTCAATCACCCATGGGCCATTAAAAGCTGACTTTATAAAATATAAATAAATAAAACCATGAATCTGTTGACTGAGTTTTGCCAGCGCTTCTTGTACTGAACCTCCCCAGCCCACTCTAATCAAGGCTGTAAACTGCCTGTGATTAAACTGTTTTTCCTGTGGGAAGCAAACAAAGATACATTGAAGCCAGGCAGGTAAGAGCATCATTCTCCAGACTTTACGGAGCCAAATTTCACATCGCCAATCAATATGGAGCCGCAAGGTTGTTTTAAATGCCTTGCCACGGGAAGTGGCTCGCAGCCACCGGAGCAGAGGGAGGGAGACGGAGCTGATATGGGACGGAGGGAGGGGGAATGCCGTTTGCCTCTCTGGAGTCTGTGTATTTGTATACCTTGCTAACAATCAGCATTTTAAGAGAAAGCTATACATTTAGATTCCCCCAAGTCAGAACTCTTAGAATGTGGCTTGGATCTAGAGAGGACAATTCTGATATGAAGCTGTTGCTTGCAAGAGCAAGCTAAGCTCAAAGGGTCAAGACCTGAAGAGTGATTTATTAAATTTCATTATTTTTAATTTATTTTTTTGCCACACCACACAGCATGTGGGATGTCAGTTCCCCAACCAGGGACCGAACCCATGTCCGCTGTATCCTTGCAAGGCAAGCGTGGAGTCTCAACCACTGGACCGCCAGGGAAGTCCTGATTTACTAAATTTGGAGTATTTGGCTTGCTGATTTTAAATTTTTTTGTATTATGCACTTTTGGAGTTCTGTACATTCTTGTAACTGGGAGGTATATATAATGCTTCCTCCAGAGAGAAATCTGGCTTTCAGATATAAAAATCCAAGGAAACAAGACAGTTAAAACTAAGATGAATATCAAAGGGAATTCAAGTATGTAGTTTCTGAGCTCTGCCTTGAGACTTCACTTTCTTGCCACATATTTGTATTTTTTGTCCTCACAAGAATGCACAGTATTCTTGCTATTTTATAATGATTTTCCAGCAAATAAATCGAAACAGGTTATTTAGATTATTTTGGTGATAGAAGGAAATATTTCTCAAAAAGGCCATTATGAGTAACAATAGGAAGTAGAGAATTTATGTATGATTATTACATTTGCAGATAATTTTACAAAGCAGAAAGCTATAAATAATCTGCCATAAATAACAGTGTTTCCTTTTTCTGCTATATAAAATGCAAATCCCTCAGTGATACAGTCAAAATCCACATTGGTACTTCTCATACTGCCTTTTTTAGCCTTTTATTAAGACTCCAGCCTCTGAAAGGCTGAGCAGGTGTATCTGGGAGTCAAGTAACATGATACTTCGTCTCCTCTACTTACTTGTCCTCATTCCAGACATGTAAGTGTTTATTAATTTTTTTCTCCTGAGAGAACATTATGCCTTCCAAATACATGCAATCAATGTCCAAATCATCCACAGGAAGTGCATTCATTGTTCAGATGAGGGGAGAGCAGAATGTAGTTACGTGTCAGGAGAGGCGGGAGGAGTTTCAATGTCTTAAAAGCATGTCTGGATGTTATGAAGCTCTGGGAGCTGCGCTGGTCCTCAGACAGCATGCATTGGAAAGCTGTGCGGCTTGATTGAGTTGGTGCTTCTCATTCCCTCCCTGATATACAGACAGCAACACGACCAAGACCTGCCCTCAACCCACAAGCGGGAAAGGCTGTGTGGTCCAGCCCCTGCTTCTCAGATCAGGTCTACACATCCCTCTGCAGACAGCGAGGGGATACAGACAGGAGCGGCTGAGAAGAGGATGAATCTGAAGCTTTTCTGGAGTGGCCGCTTTACTTGAGGGAGGGAGAGAGGGAGCGTCAATGACATTAAAGTAAAAATTCCCACTCCTGGGTGTATATCTGGAGTACATCCCCAATGTTCATTGCAGCACCACTTACAATAGCCAAGACATGGAAGCACCCTGAGTGTCCAGTAGATGAATATGCACAATGAATATTACTCAGCCAGGACAGAGAGTGAAATAGGGCCATTTGCAGCAACATGGGTGGTCCTGGAGATTATCATACTGAGTGCAATAAGTCAGAAAGAGAAAGACAAATACCATATGATGTCTCTATGTGGAATCTTAAAAAATGATAAAAACAAACTTATTTGCAGAATAGGAACAGACACACGACATAGAGAGCAAGCATGGCTATCAAAGAAGAAACTTGGGGGGAGGATTAAATTAGGCGTTTGGGATTAACAGATACACACCACTATGTATAAAATAGATAACCAACAGAGACCTGCTGTACAGCACGGGAAACCCTACTCAATAGTCTGTAATAACTTATATAGGAAGAGAATCTGAAAACAAGTAGATACATATATATGGATAACCGAATCATTTTGCTGTGTACCTGAAATTCACACAACATTATAAATAAAGTATATTCCATTCCAATGTAAGATAAAAAGTAAAAAATAAAAGAAAGTGGTCAGTTATTTAAAGATAATATTGAAGCAATACACTAGATGAAGTAATATGCTAAATTCATACAAATTTTAGGGTGATTTTAAGATAAACAAGTTTTAGAGGCTTCATAGATGTGATACAAATTTAGGGTAATTTTAAGATAAACAAGTTTTAGAGACTTCGTAGATGTGTCCGGCTTTGGCAGGATGTGCCCAGACACACTCAGCTCCCGTGGTGTCCAGAGCTGACAGCTTCTTCTGCTGTTAGGACTACTTGGTGGGAAAGTGTGAGAAGTAAGTCAGAGCAAGAGTCACACCAAGCATCTGCTTTTTCCCCCTGCGAGTGGTATGAACTGGCCAAGTCCTGCTCAAAATAGACATAAAATGACCAAAATGCTGTCACCAACAAATATCACAGAGATTTGTGAAAATAATCAAATATGATCATGTAGGTAGAAGCCCTTGGTAAGTGGAAAGAAAGGCAGATTTTTAAAAATGTATTTATTCTTATAGTTAGCAGACATTTATTGAGCATTTACTATGTGACAAATGTCCACTAGGTATGGTTCTTTTGGGGCTGCACCACGTGGCTTGTGGGATCTCAGCACCCCAACCAGGCCGCAAGCCCACACCTCCTGCAGTAGAAACGTGAAGCCCTAACCAGTGGACCACCAGAGAGAAGTCCCTAGATACGCTTCTTATCTTCAAGGAGCCGTCAGGCTAATAAAGACAAACAAATGATTCAATCACTTCAATTCAGTGCAAGGAGGCCAGTGATAGTTTTCTCTGAGTTTAGAGCTGACATTTAAGGGTAGGAATTTCTGACCGTAAAGGAATAAACCACAGAAGACAACTCGGGAAAGAGATTTCTGAGCAAGGGGACACTCAGAGGCACAAAGAAAGAGCACATTTTATTTATTAGAGGGATGTCATGTTTGAGGAATAGCATCTTGTGGAGTCAGCTCAGATATGTGTTTTTCTCCAGCGACATTTCACGTGGAATAGAAGCAATAGAATTTTTTTTTTTTGCAGTTGAGGCTTTACCAGGTGATTACAAAAAGGGATTTGAATGTATAAGCCAAAAAGTGATTTAATGGAAGGATCAGAGAGTCAAAACCAGATGGAAGAAAGCAAGAAAGTTGATGGATGGGTCTGCAGGAGGGTGGAGAACGCCCCGGGTGAGACGCTGAAGCGTCCAGAGCATGCGAGGCTTTACCACATATATACAGAGCACAGGGACTTCCTTGGTGGTCCAGTGGTTAAGAATCCACCTGCCATTGCGAGGGTCAGGGGTTCAATCCCTGGTTGGGGAACTAAGATACTGCATGCCGCAGGCGTGGCAAAGGAAAACAATAAAGTGATAGGTAGGTATCATCCCAATTTTGTAAAACTAAATGCCTGGCAGGATACATGAGCAAATGTGAATAGTTCCTGCAGGGTGGCTTAGGAGTCAGCGTGATTTTTTCCTGTATTCCATATTTTCCAAGTTTTCTTCATTGAGTATATATATTGCTTATGTAATTCAGAGAAAATAAAAAGCAGATGTAGTGGCCCAGAAACACAAGAGTCAAACCAAAGAGGTAATTAAAAAGGATCATTCCAGACCCCAGGAAATGGAGAGGGACCCTGGGCACCCAGGCTGACTCCGGGGTGGACACACACGCCACAGGGACTGGACTTCTGCGGTCTCCACCCTGCAGCCAGCCTCGGCTCGCTCACCCGGAAACACACGGGAAAACTCACACACCAATGAGAAACTCACACGCCGGCGTGGGCACACACACACACACACGCACACACACACACACACACACACGCACTCCCGAACTTCCTTTTTCTTAAGATGACAGGAAGCCGGAAATACCGTTAACACGGGCGACCACACCCAGAGCATCTCTGCATGTTTCTGTGGGGATTGGGCTTGTTTCTTTTTTATTTTTAATTAATTTTCACTGCCGTATATTTGCTTTACAATGTTGTGTTTCTAAAAGTGATGTAGCTAAATGAATGAACAGACGGTCAGGCCCCATGGACGGCAAGAGGGACGGAAGTGACTGCGTGGCTGCCGGCCTCTGTGTCGGGAGCTGTGTGGAGCACCAACTCCTGAAGCTTCACAGAAACTGGGTTAGGTGATGAGAACCCCATTTTTCATTAAGGGAATTAGTGTTCAAATACTTAATTTTCTAAAGGTTGGATAGTTAAAATGCCCCTAGAGGAATCTGGACACAGGTTATCTGAGTCAGTCGCTAAGTTGTGTCTGACCCTGGGATCCCATGGACTCTAGCCTGCCACTCTCCTCTGTCCATGGAGTTCTCCAGGCAAGAACACTGGAGTGGGTTGCCATTTCCTTCTCCAGGGGATCTTCCCGACCCAGGAATTGAACCCAGGTCTCCTGCTTTGCAGGCAGATCCTTTACTGTCTGAGCCATCAATGGCTACCCACTCCAGTATTCTTAGGGCTTCACTGGTGATTCAGTTGGTAAAGACTCTGCCTGCAATGCAGGAGACCCGGGTTCGATCCCTGGGTCAGGGAGATCCCCTGGAGAAGAAAATGGCAACCTATTCCTGTGTTCTTGTCTGGAAAATCCCATGGACAGAGGAGCCTGGTGGGCTAGAGTCCATGGGATCCCAGAGTCAGACACGACTTAGCGACTGACTCAGGTAGCCTGTGTTCAGATTCCCCTAGGGCCATTTTAACTCTTCAGCCTTTAGAAAATTAAGTATTTGAACACTAATTCCCTTAACGAAAAATGAGGTTCTCATCACCTAACCCAGTTGCTGTGAAGCTTCAAGGGGTTGGTGCTCCACACAGCTCCCAGCACAGAGACCGGCAGCCACGCAGTCACTTCCGTCCGTCTGCGCCTTCCATGGGGCTCGACTGTCTCTTCCTCCATTAGGAACCAGCTGTGATGGTAGCATGTCTGGAACCCAAGGAACACACCCCAGGGCTGCATGTTCTTGAGACAGAAATACTGTCCTGCCTAAAAATTCAGATGAGAATTGTCAAGGGTGCGCCGCTCTTCAGCAGAAGCTGAACTTCCTGGGAATGATTAAGGCCAACTCAGGGTGGATTCAGACACCCAACCGGTTCTAGAATCAACCTGATCTTGTTGGGTGACAAAGAACTGTCTCTGTTCTTCACAAGCCAAACCCAGTGGCACCTCCGGGATCACTCCCAGCCTGGAACAGAATCCCCCCAAAAAAAGGAGGAGGAGGAGAAGGACTGCAGGGAGCAAGACAGGGAGGGGGAAGAGGAGGGAGACAAAGGGAAGGAAGGAGAAGGAGAAATAAGAGAAAGAAAATGGAACTAGTTGGATACTTAGAGAAGAGG
>NW_011495075.1:3619846-3624515 GCF_000754665.1 Bison bison bison
AAAAAAAAAAAAAAAAATCACTCTGGGACTTCCCTGGTAATCCAGTGGTTAAGAATCCGCCTTCCAAAGCAGGGGACACGGGTTTGATTCCTGGTCAGGGAGGTAAGATCGCACATGCCTTGGGGAAATTAAGTCCATGGGCTGCAACTAGAGAGCCTGAGCACTCTACAGTCCGTGCTCTGCAGCATGAAAAAGCCCACGAGCCACAACCAGAGATGTCCCCGTGCAGCACCCTAGAGGAAGCCCATGAGCCGCAGCAAAGACCCAGCACAGCCGAGATACTAAAAAGGTAAATTTAACTTAAAAATCACTGCTACTATTCGCCTTCTGGATCCCTGGTAACCCTCTCTTACACGTGCAATGAAATCATTAACCCGTAGAGACACAGATATCTCTGACAAAATCATTTCTACCACTTTGTGTAGACTTCAACAGGCTTCCGAAGGGATCAACTGTTCTCGTTGACCCCAAAAAATCAGCCTCTGCCTTTGACAATATATACTTTTTAAAGTAAACCCTCTCTCTTTTCTCAAACAGTGATCATTTCTTTCTCCAACATGTCTTTTCCCTAAATGAAGAACGGAGAGTCTCTGCCAGACAAGATACTCTCAGAAATATCCCTCCAGATGGACTCATCTGAATAAGAGATCGCGGAGGGACATCCAAATTAGCTAAGTGGATGATCACCTTGGCTTTGGGTTTGCCACCTTTTCTGACTTGCTGTTTAGAGGATGCTCTGCTTTCTTTGGGGATTTGGCTTTTGCACTGGCACTCACTGCCTTTTCCAGGTTGAGTGATGAGAGGTATCAAGTGTTTCTGTGTCCTCCTCATCCTTACTGCAACCTCAGTGAACACACAGAAGAGGAAAAAGAAATTGAGGTCCCTTCTGGCAACAGGCTCAGCAAGTAGTTGCGAAGGAACTAGGGTTGTGAAAACGAAACCTTTAATGCACATGCCAGACGAGAAGTCTGCTTTCCTTTCACCAATATTTAACTTTCTTTAGTAAATCTGGATTCTCGAAAGCCATAGTAGGTTCCAGGCAGGGCTAAGGGACATGTTTCTGAGTGTTTCATTGCCAGATCTAATGCAAGTAATCTCAGGCAGAATAGTTGGAAGGTCTTTGGACTCAGGCGGACTTTTCAACACTGGAAGCTGAGGGTCAATGGGGAGAATTCGAAAGCAGGGACCCAGATCTGCAAGTCAGTCTTGAGCCCAAGCTGTTCTCATGAATCCTTCAACTGCACATCACAGGTGGGCAGGGTCCCCACGTTACTAACATCCTGCATTAGGTGAGGTTTACTGTTCATCACAGCGGCCCCAGTACCGGCCTTCTGGGAATGGAACCCATGCCTCCTTGCAGTGGAAGCTCAGAGTCTTAAAACTGGATCACCAGGGATGTCCCCACCTATAATATTCTTAACATGCGGAACAGCGTCTATCAGATAGTAATGGATACTTGCTGAATGAATTGCTTACATTATCAAAGACACTTGACTACTTTTTACACATCATTGCATTTGAATTGGAGAAGGAAATGGCAACCCACTCCAGTGTTCTTGCCTGGAGAATCCCAGGGACGGGGGAGCCTGGTGGGCTGCCGTCTATGGAGTCACACAGAGTCGGACACGACTGAAGCGACTTAGCAGTAGCAGCATTTGAATTACAAACTTGCAATTACCTTACAGGGCATTGGGTCTTACTGTCCTCATTTCACAGATAAGAAGATGAGCCTCAGAAAGATTAAACAACTTGCCCAACCTAGAAAAAGAGCTGTTTGATTCTAAAACTCCCGTAACAACACACCATCAACTCATCTCACCCTTAGTCTTGAAATCAATTATTAAGGAACTATTTATAACCATCCTAATGACAACAAACTGGTTACTCAAGTTATTCTAAATTAGCCTTTCGAGAAAATTAAGCATTCTTGTGCTTATTCATGCACTTAGGCAAGAGATATGTCAGTGTCTACTGCTATGTGCCAAAGACATCACCAGGTTCTGGGAAAATGGACCGAGAAGACCTGAGCTCCTATGCTTAGAGATCTGGCGAGACATACACAAAAGTGGAAAACTACAACACAGAGGCCAGAGAGGCACGGGGTATTAGGGGATCTGAGCCCTGCTTCCCTCGAAAATGGCAGACACGTGAGAAGAATTAAGAAGCACAGGGTGGGACTTCCCCGGCAGTCCAGTGGCTAAGACTCTGTGCTCCCGACGCAGGAGGCGCAGGTTTGATCCCTGGTCGGGAAGCTAAGGTCCTGCCTGCTGCAGTGTGGCCAAAATTTTTAAAAAAATAACAAATAAGCCCCAGGCTGAAAGCACTCTGCTGGATTCTCCTGCACTAAGATGGTCACAGGGCAACGTCCGCGTTCACCTGTTAGACTCTTAGCCTCGGTCTTATCGTTTCCAATTTTGGTAAATTGCCCGTCATCCTTCTCCTGGTTTAAAACCTCTGTGGGCTTTCATTGTAAAGGGTTAAAAACTCTGTGCTAACATGCTTTGTTTTCAGGTATTTCACTTGCTTATCCTTTCATCATTGTTGCTGTTTTTCTCTGTATATCCATTACATTCATTGTAAATCATGGAGCCAAAAATTAGGATCAGCCCCCACTAAGAAACACTGGAGCAATGATACATATCACGTAAAAGAGAAGCCCTCCTGTGAGCCTACTCCTGTTTATATGTCCCAGGGTGTGGGGGGTTGATTTCTGTGTGTGCATGCAATGCTTGAATGACATGTCATATTCTTGATTTCCAACCAGGTCCCTTCAATTACACCAACTGCAATCTTCCCATTTCCCCTTTTCCTTTTAATCACCCTCCTCCAATCCAACCAGAGCTTTTGGATATTCCATCTTTAGAAGTGTCCACGTGTTATATAGCTTTTAGGCTCACTTCTAAGCAAATTAAAAGTAGTTTAGGAGAAGAAACTAGCAAAAGAAAACACACACATGAGTAAGTTGCAGATTCTAATTAAACAACTCACTAATTCCGGTGTGGTTTTATTTTTATTGACAGTAAAAACCAAAAAACATTTGTCTGTTTTTGCTACAACGCATGCCCTACCTGTGAGGCCCTGATTTGTGTGTTTACTGTCGTTGCAGTTATAAAACAAGAAAACAGTTATGGGAGTTCATGTTTTTAAAAGATTGTGAAACAATTTTGAAAAATAATTGAAATATCATTATTACAGCTATCATCAAAATAATTCAGGTGTTTCCATAGCTTCAACAAAAGTACACTGCTGTTCAACTGGTTGGCTGGAAATACAGAAATGCATTTCTAGTCAACCGTTTTCTGTGGGTTAAGTGTCATATCTTTTTGTCTTTTCATACCGTACCCACAGAAAATGGTTGAATAGAAAGAGATCAAATCAGTCAGTCCTAAAGAAAATCAACCCAGAATATTCATTGGAAGGACTGATGCTGAAGCTGAAGCTCCAACACTTTGGCCACCTGATGGGAAGAGCCAACTCATTGGAAAATATCTGATGCTGGGAATAATTGAAGGCAGGAGAGAGGGATGACAGAGGATGAGATGGTTGGATGGCATGACCTACTCAATGGACATGAGTTTGAGCAAGCTCCAGGAGATAGTGAAGGACAGGGAGGCCTGGTGTGCTGCAGTCCATGGGGTCGAAAAGAGTTGGACACAGCTGAGCAACTGAACAACACCATTTTCTGTGGGTTCACCTGTGATTTGCAACTGGAGCTCAAACTCTTACTGAAAGAAAGAAAGAAAGGGTGTAAGGAGGGAGGGAGGAAAGGAAGGAAGGCAGAGAAGAAAAAACTGTAATAGAAGCACTTTGTAATATTACTGCTTTTGCATTTCACTCTGGTGCTGTACCTACATCACATGCTATCTGTTATAGCACATAGATAGGTCATAGCTCAATTTTCTAGGTCCCAGGTATTTTTCTAAGTGCTTTTCAAACATCAAATCATTTTATCTTCACAACTCAGCTACTTTATAGTTGAGGAATTGAAGGTACGTAGAAGTTAACTAACTTTCCCAAGGATGCGTAGCATGTAAGTGGTGGGACTGGGTTCAAAAGCAGCACCGCCCAATACAAATGCAATATGAGCCGCATCTGCTATTCTAAGCTTTCTAGCAGTCGCGTCAAAAGTAGTCGAGAGCCATTAAATGAATTCTCACACATTGTATTTCACCCAAAATATTGGATTGGCCAGAAAGTTTGTGTTTTATGAACTCTTTTCGACAACCTAATATTATTTCAACATGCAATTAATTTTAAAAAGAGATATTTTTCCATTCTTTTATGTACACCACAAAGTCCAGTAGGCATTCGCATGTATAGCGCAGCTCCTTGTCGACCAGCCAGTCACACACGTGATCTCTGTGCGTGGGTATAGCAAGTGGCTACCATTTTGTGCAAGACAGTTCTAGAGTCTGGGCATTTTGTTTTTCTTTTGATGTTTGACATCAGTCAATAACAGTGTCAAACGATGAACCTTGGAAAATGAAGAACATTTCCGTTGGGTTAGTGGATTTAACTTACATGTATATGTGTCAGTTCTAGATAACAATACAAGTACTTTATGTCTGTCTGGACTTCAGAAGCTGCTGTGTGCCCACAGCTGAGTTGTAAGTACCGCCTACAATTTACAAGAACAGGAACCTACTTCATGCAGATGTTCCCATCCCCC
>NW_011495075.1:3624646-3635093 GCF_000754665.1 Bison bison bison
TCCTGGTCCCTCCCTGTCCTTCCCCCCAATCCCTCTCCTTCTCCTGCATCCCCTGCGTCTGCCCATTTCCTTCTGCTGGGTGTGCAGCTCTCTCTGCTCCAGGCTTCTCTTCCAATGGACCCTTCTTTCTTTGTGTGTGTTCTCAATGCAGAAGGTCTTCTTAAAGCTCCAAAGTGGTTTTTCGTTGTTTAGTTGCTAAATCATATCTAACTCTGTGTGACCCCATAGATTGCAGCACACCAGGCTTCCCTTTCACTGTCTCCTGGAGTTTGCTCAAACTCATTTCCATCGAGTCAGTGATGCCATCCAACCATCTCATCTTCTGTTATACCTTCAATCTTTCCCAGCATCAGGGTCTTTCCCAGCATCAGGGTCTTTTCCAATGAGTCAGTTCTTTGCATGAGGTGGCCAAAGTATTGGAGCTTCAGCTTCAGCATCAGTCCTTCCAATGAATATTCAGGGTTAATTTCCTTTAGGATGGACTGGTCGGATTTCCTTGTAGTCCAAGGGACTCTCAAGGGTTTTCTCCAGCACCACAGTTCAAAAGCATCAAGTCTTGGGCACTCAGCCTTCTTTATGGTCCAGCTCTCACATCCATACATGACCACTGGAAAAACCATAGCTTCAACTATACAGCCCTTTGTTGGCAAAGTGATGTCATGACTTTCTGTATGACTGCTACTGGGCACTTTTTTTTAAGCTATTTTAAAACATATTAAGGTTTAATAATGTTAACCTTTATTTTAACATGATTGCTTGAACTCCTATGGATTCACATCAAATACCAGCTTGGTTTTGTCAGTGTTTCTTCTAGTAATAATTCCATTGTAAAAGGATTACCCCTGTGCACTTTATCCCGGATGCTTTACCTGCTGTTACTGATGTTCCTGAACATTCTTCAGGATCACCAGTGGGTAGCTATGTGGGCATTCCTCACTTCCCTCTCCCATATGGAACTGGGTCAAAGGAGCTCTTAGGTAGTCCTAAAAGATAAAAATACTCATCGAAGAGCAGCACAGTGCGGAGGTGAGGGAAAGAGGAAGCCCGCCCCCCTTTGCCTCCCTGTGGAGAGTTCCCGGTGGGAGGTCATGGGCAAATGACGGTGGGAAGTCTCAGCTCTCTACACAAGCTGGGAACACACTCATCCCCCCAATCTTGTGATGTCCTAAGTCACCCAAGGGCAATTTCTACCCAGCAGAGACAACAGGGTCCCCAAGTACTGGCTCATCGGTTCCTTAACAACTGATTCCAGCCTGGGGAGGCGGGGTGTTATTATTGTTTAGTTGCTAAATCGTGTCCGACTCTGTGCGACCCCATGGACTGTAGTCTGCTAGGCTCCTCTGTCCATGAGATTTCCCAGGCAAGGATACTGGAGTGCGTTGCCAGTTCCTCCTCCAGGGGATCTTCCCAAACCAGGGATGGAACCTGCATTGGCAGGCGGATTCTTTACCACAGAACCACCCGTGAACCCCTAGCCCAGGAGTGGCTCAACTCCATTTTAACTGAAGGAACTGCCTCCGAGGCTCTGCATCTTCAGATTCTGTCTCAAGCTCCTCCGCTGCTTCTTTAGAGGGAGGCAGGAGGCATAGGGAGAAGACAGGTCCAGTGGCTGTCAACGATGAATGTCTACAAAATTTCATCTACCATGCCCACCTCCAACCACCTCGTGCTGAAGCAGGAGGGAAGGGCGCAGGGCACACAACCTTTGAAAGAATGACATAGCTCGAGGGCACAGCACAAACTGGTTAGGACCAAATGGGCCCAAGACGGCAGACAAGTCAACGTGACTAGACCGTGGTCTTCAGTATGCACTCAGTATAACACAGAGCAGGCTAAGTGACACACCCAGAGCTGTCATGACAGTTCCCCGACGGACCATCAAAGACCAAAAAAGTGGGCAGCGGCCTAACCCTGGAAACCCCTGCCCCTTCCCCTGAAATAGTTGGAATAATCCTCCCACTCATTAGCCTATGAAATCACCCAGCCCATAATAGCTAACCACACCACATTTCGAGGCTGCCCTCACCCTCTGTGATGGCCCACACTCTGTCTTTCTGAATAAATCCACTGCTTACCTACCACTTTGTCTCTCACTGAATTCTTTCTGTGATGAGACATCAAGAACCTGAGCTTCATTTGGTCCTGAAACCAAGTCTGTGATCTCAGTTGGAAAACCAAGGGTTTTGGCTGGGTTCAAATCCCGACCCGGTGGGTTCACGTCCTAATCTGAGATAAACGGTTTCAGTCCTATGTACAAACAACCCAACCTGTCTGCAGAATAGCCTGTCTTTTCCATGCAAATTTATGCATGCTTTATTCTTAAACCTCCTACGTGTAAGCCAACAAATTAAGTAGAAAGAATATGAAAAGTTGAAGCCAGTGTCAACTCCTGATCCTCACCTGACCTTTAAGGAGCCAGATAAGGAGGACCAGCCACCTGAGTTCCCTGTCTTTCAGTTTCTATGTCCATAAAATGGGCAAAGTAATGCGTGCCCTGTTGATGTGGGCATGGTGAGATTCAAAGAAGGCAATACAAGCTTCACATGAGTGTGGGTCTCCTTCTGCGGCAGAGACCAGTGCGCTTGTCAGCAGTTAGAGAGGAGGGAAGGGGGCAGGTCACAGCCTTTAAAAGACTGAGATAGCCTGAGGGCATTGTATAAAGTGATTGGAACCAAGTAGGTCCAAGATGGTGGGCAGCCAACCTCCGCTAGACTGTAAGCCTCTGTATACATTCATTGTAACACATCAGCTGGCTAACTGATAGACCCACCAGCACCATGACCATTATGAGACCAACCATCAGAGATCAAAAAGTGGGTGGTGGCTCAGTTCCTGGAAATCCTTGCCCCTTCCCTGAAGTAACTGGAATACTCCTCCCACTCATTAGCCTATGAAATTACTCCGTGCATGAAAACTAACTATGCCATATTTCAAGGACTATTCTTGGGTTCTGAGATGGACTATAACTTTGTCTCTAAATAAATCCTGTTCTTAGCTATCACTTTGTCTCTCACTGAATTCTTTCTGTGATGAAACATCAAGAACCTGGGCTTTGTTACATCCCAAAACCAGATGTGTAACCTCAGTTAAAAGACCAGTTAAAAAAGATTTGGGTTCAAGTCCCAAACCATGTTACATGGTTACATGGTTTCAGCAGCACCATGAAATTTATGGAGTTCAAGTCAACTAGTTTGTATCACAAAATGTACAATGGAGGACTGATTGATTTTTCAGAACCTATAACCTCTAGACTGATTTCAGTTCAGTTCAGTTCAGTCACTCAGTCGTGTCTGACTCTGCAACCCCATGAATTGCAGCACACCAGGCCTCCCTGTGCATCACCAACTCCCAGAGTTCACCCAAACCCATGTCCATCAAGTTGGTGATGTCATCCAGCCATCTCATCCTCTGTCGTCCCCTTTTCCTCCTGCCCCCAATCCCTCCCAGCATCAGAGTCTTTTCCAATGAGTCAATGCTTCACATGAGGTGGCCAAAGTACTGGAGTTTCAGCTTTAGCATCATTCCTTCCAAAGAACACCCAGGACTGATCTCCTTTAGAATGGACTGGATGGATCTCCTTGCATCCAGGGGACTCTCAAAAGTCTTCTCCAACACCACAGTTCAAAAGCATCAATTCTTCGGTGCTCAGCTTTCTTCACAGTCCGACTCTCACATCCATACATGACTACTGGAAAAACCATAGCCTTGACTAGACGGACCTTTGTTAGCAAAGTAATGTCTCTGCTTTTTAATATGCTATCTAGGTTGGTCATAACTTTCCTTCCAAGGAGTAAGCGTCTTTTAATTGCATAGCTGCAATCACCATCTGCAGTGATTTTGGAGCCCAGAAAAATAAAGTCTGACACTGTTTCCACTGTTTCCCCATCTATTTCCCATGAAGTGATGGGACCTGATGCCATGATCTTCGTTTTCTGAATGTTGAGCTTTAAGCCAACTTTTTCACTCTCCACTTTCACTTTCATCAAGAGGCTTTTTAGTTCCTCTTCACTTTCTGCCATAAGGGTGGTGTCATCTGCATATCTGAGTATGTCAAATAAAAAAAATGCATTTTATAGAATTTATTTTCCTTTGATAAAGAGGTACCTCTGGAAGATGAAGGGTGAACTCTCAACACGACTCTATTACATTGACATTAAAATCTATCTCTGAGTGAATTTCTCCTCCATTATTTTGTTTAACCTTCACAAAACCAAGCATGTCTAAGGGTATATGGTATGGTTATAGATTAATAGTAAAACAGTACAGCCAATGTTTCAGCCAATTAGAAACACTCCCCAGTTGTCTAATCCACCCCACTCACCATTAAGCATTTGATATTTGTCTGAAAGCCGGAAAAACTGGAAAACCCAGATCTTCTTGTTACCGAAAGAGCGTGTGGGATTAGGCTGCTCACTGCTCAAAAGCCAATAAAGAGGCCAGGCTGATGGAAAGGAAAGTTTACTTTCTTTCAGATTCTAGCTGGGCGGGGGCGGGTCACAGAAACCTGTCCAAAGGCCAACTCCCCTTCCACTGGCGACCATGGGGCAAGAGCTTTTATAGAGAGAAAGCAGCGGAGGAGGGTGTGCGCGGGGAAGGGGGGATGCTGCACGCAGAAACGGCGCAGTCATCTCTCACAGTCATCTTCAAACTGGCCTTCAGTGGCCTGACCAGCGCCATCTTGGTAGCTTTAAAGCACAGTTAATCTTCACTTCCAGGCGCACTTACTCCCGTTTCTTTGCAGTCGATTTTTGGAACTGTGGCAGCTCGTGTCGCGGCTGCAGTCTGGTCATCGTGTGGTTAACTTCTCCACCTGGGGTTTCAGTATCTATAAGGCAGCTCACAGGATATGGCTCAGCCCTTGAGAAAGAGCTAACGGTCCTTGACTATGCTTAATGCCTACATTACTACTATTTAGTCTCCTTAGACTGTTTTCCTCTGTTTCAGCATTTCTCACTTCTCTGATTAAACTTAGTATTTGAGTAAAGCTTCCCGCAGGCAAAAGGCAGGCAGAGGGCATGGTGGGGGCAAGGACCATGGGGTCCTGCTCCGTTTAACTCCTTCCTTTCATTCTTTCCTTCAGTCTATGTCAGTAGTTTCCAAACTTTGAAATTCAAGGAATTAAGATGCACTGTTTTGCTTTGTTACCGTTACTGTTACTACTTTGCCTTGTGTGTGTGTGACTTTTGGTCCCACCGTGTAGGATCTTCGTTCCCTGACCAGGGATCAAACCCACGCCCCCTGCACTGGGAGCACAGTGTTTTAACCACCAGGGAACCCACGCAGTTGTTTTGTTGTTGTTTCTCCTAAGCAAATTCAAGTAAATCAAACTTTACAGAACTTCAAAGGTGTTCATTCGTGTATCCTAACAGGGGCAAGCCATAGACTTCAGGACCTAAAATGGCTTTATAAACTGCAGATCTACCCCAGGACACCCAGTAAGACTACCCACTCTTTCCACTGCTGTTTCCTTCAGCTGAGCACTCCAACAGCTGAAACTGATAACTAACACTTACCAGGAACTGCCTCTATGCCACTCATGACAATAGGCATCTTTTGTTGATTATCTCTGATCCATACCACAGAAAAAAGTGGGTGTAACTATCACCATTTACAGAAGGAAAAACAGAGGTTTCAGCCAAGGAGAGCAACACCCTGAGGTCCCTCGCCTAGAGAACCATGTGGTCAAAATTCAAGCCTGAGGTGTATCCCATGCAAATAGCTCTTCGCACTAGGATGTACCACGGTCGTGATGAGCAGTGCAGAAATCTGCTAGATAGACTCGCTGCGATAACCCAGGCCGTGTAAAAAGCAGGAAGGTTACACGTTATTTTTGGTATGATCTCTGCTTTATCCAAAGGCCAACATCAGTAATACTCAGGAAGCACTTTCTCCATGCAGGTATTTCTCACTCTTGATCCAATTTAGTTTTCAAGATATACTCATGACACAGGAACTGATTTATCTACGATGTTTCATGGATGAGGCTGAGTAACGTGCCCAAGATCACCCATCTTATCAGGGACAAGGGTGTAGCCCCAGTGTCTTGGGCTTTGGCTACCATTACTGAGCCACCCTACACCCTAAGAAGCTAGGGCCCAGCTGCCAGGGGATCAGTCTTTGGGAGAAATGGCATCTGAAATACAGAAGTCTAATGATCCCCTGGTTTTTCTTGTTCAAGGGTACTGACTTTCAGTTGCAAATTTGTTCAAAGAAATTCTGAAGTGAAAAGCATGAAGCATATCATTGAACAAAGAAGTTCCCTGAAATCTACCCTTGGTATACATTTCAAACATTGAGGACTAGGAAATAAAGTGTCTTGCTGATATGACAGCTGTGGACTGAGCAAAACCTCTTTCTGAAAGGACTTGGATAGCAACACTGACGAGCTTGAGAAAACCCTGGGAGACAGTCAAGAGCAGAGAAGCCTGGTGTGCTGCCATCCACGGGGTTGCAAAGAGTCAGGCACGACTTAGCAACTGAGCAACAGCAACAGTTTCATCTTGAGGGCTCCCAGGTGGCTCAGGAGTGAGGAATCCGCCTGCCAGTGCTGGAGACGAAGGAGACTCGGGTTCAGTCCCCGGCTCAGGAAGATCCCCTGGGAGAGAAAATGGCAATCCTCTCCAGCACTCTTACCTGGATGGACCAAGGAGGCTGGTGGGCTACAGACCACGGGGACACAAGTGAGCAGCTGAGCATGCACGTGTCTCATCTTGAAGATTATGACTTTGGAAGAACTAAACTAATTGGAAAGAATCAAAGTATGTGAAATTCCTTAAAATTTTATTGACTTAAATAATTTCACCTATGTTACACGTTAAAAAAAAAAAAAAACTTTATATTTAGTGCAGGGGAAAAAAAGTGTCTTGCTTTTCTTTCATCCCCTCTCTGGATTCCTGTTTAAATCCTTTTACCTTATCCCTAAATTGTCTGATGGTGAGAATTCTCAATAACACAGTTCACCAATGTATTGTAGCTAATCCAAACCCTAACTTTCCTCTTTTCTTTGTAAATGATTTACTACTCTTATTGCTATTCTATTTGCATTTTTATTTTTTGGTCACAAGGCACATGGGATCTTAGTTCCTTGACCAGGGAGGAAACCTACAGTCCCTGCACTGGAAGGTGGAGTCTTTTTTATTTATTTATATATTTTACTTTACAATATTGTATTGGTTTTGCAATACATCCATGCATCCGTCACAGGTGTATGCGTGTTCCCCATCCTGAACCCCCCTCCCACCTCCTTCCCTATACCATCCCTCTGGGAAGGTGGAGTCTTAATCCCCGGACTGCAGGGAAGTTCCCAAACCCTAATTTCTCATAATTAGAAATCTATAGAGACTCTAACAGAAAATTAGATGGAAAGAAAGGAGTTTTTATTATGTTAGAATAAGTCACAAAATGAAGCACTTTTTCTAAATCACTATGCCACAGGCAATTCCTTTTAGCCGTAGGAATTCATCTTGAAAGCAAAATTTCTACTTGAAATAATGAATTTGATGAAAAAATGAATAAAGTAGGACCTGTCAGGGTAGAGAAGTGAGTTCTCTTGGGCAGACAGAAAATCATAAGGACATGAGCTGTGAGGCTGACGAGATAACAGGAATATATAAGGTTTCAAACACTTTTTATTTAATTATATTTTTTAAATGTGCCATTAACTTGTGCTAGACACTTTTCTAAGTGCTTTATAAATATTAGCTAGTTTAATCTCACAACACCCCTGTTAGGTAGGTACTGGTTTTAGCTCTCCTTCTCCAGGGTTCAGTGAAAGGAAGGGCTGAGCTGGGACCCAGACTAAGCTCTCTGCTCTTACCCGGCTTTGTGTTGTATTCCTGTGGTCATGCGTACTTCTAACTAGACAGCAAGGACATGGAAACTAAGACATACCCACCTAATGCCTCAGCCAACACTTTTGGAAAACACTGTACCTTCAGTCGTGTCCAACACTTTGTGACCCTATGAACTGTAGCCCACCAGGCTCCTCTGTCTATGGGATTTTCCAGGCAAGGATACTGGAGTGGGCGCTTCCTCCTCCAGGGGGTCTTCCCAACCCAGGGACTGAACTCACGTCTCTTAAGTCTCCTGCATGGGCACGCAGGTTCTTTACCACTAGTGTCCTCTGGGAAGCCTCAAAAAATACATCTTCCTTGACTGGGAATCGAACCTAGGTCATGGTCGTGAAAGCACTGAATCCTAGCCACTAGACCACCAGGGAACTGTGCATACCGTACCGAGTCTAGATTAAACCTAGTTGAATATCCTCTCAAGGAATAAATCCTGCTAATGCAAGTTTGTGCACCCAAGCCACAGTGAAGCTAAACAAACTGAAGTGTCAGAGTCTGGAACACAGAAAGGCTTACTGTGGGGCCATGCGAGGAGATGGGTGGCTCGTGCCCTAGAAAGCCCCAAACTCCCCAAGCACTGGAAGATAAAAATTCCTTCTTTTCGGCTGTGCTGGTTCTTCGTTGCCGCACACAGGCTTTCTCTAGTTACGGCGAGTGGGGGCTACTCCTATTTTGGACGAGCAGGCTTCTCATTGCAGTGGCTTCTCTTGTGGGGACCACAGGTCTGGAGCAAGGGTTCAGGAGGTGCGGTTCATGGGCTGAGTTGCCAGTGGATTCTAGGGCAAAGCACTGCAGTCAGAGCGAAAGGGAAAGGCAAGAATTCAGAGGCAGCAGGTGGCCTCCCAGATAAGGAGGCCAGAATAACTTGAAGGGCATCCATGGCGGGCGCCTTCAGATGCCTTGGCAAAGGACCTGATTTTTACTCTAATCGGGCTGGGCAGTCACCATGAGGCCCTCAACAGAGGAATGACATTGTTCTGGCTGTT
The DNA here is from genome assembly GCF_000754665.1 of Bison bison bison. NCBI lineage: Eukaryota > Metazoa > Chordata > Mammalia > Artiodactyla > Bovidae > Bison > Bison bison. The sequence goes on from NW_011495075.1 coordinate 3,633,480, forward strand.
TTAATAGGATAACTCTCACTGCTGTACTGAAAACAGATTTAAGTGGAGCCAAAATGAAGAGAAGAGCGGTCAGTAGGGACTTCCCGGTTGGTCCAGGGATTAAGAATCCTCCTTGCAACTTAGAGGATGCAGGTTCAATCTCTGGTTAGGGAACTAAGATCCCACATGCCAGGGAACAACTAAGCTCATGTGCCATAAGTACTGAGTCCACACACCACAACTAGAGAGACTGTGCGCTGCAGCCATCCACGTGCCACAGCTAAGGCCCGATACAGCCAAATAAATAAATAAATAAAGTACTGTTTAAAATAAAGAAGAGCAGTTTGTAGAATAAGGCCAATCCACTACTCAAGCGATGATGGTGGTTTTAACCAGGGTGATGTTAAGGAGCTGGTGAGAAATCAGATTCTGAATTTATTTTGAAAAAAAAAAAAAAGTCAACAGATTTGCTGAAGAACTTGATCTGGGTAAAGAAAGAAAGAATGACTCTGTCTTGATGAAATATGTGAGCGGAACAACCATTTTCTTCAACGAGGGGAAATATAGGAGGAGCAGGTTCACCAGGGTCAGGAACTCAGATCAGGACTTGCGAAAGGCAAGATGCCTTTTAGACAGCCAAGTGAATGTGACGCTGCTGGTGCAAAGTACGGATTTTGTCTGTGAGTCGTCAGCATGTAGATGGCATTTAAGCATGTGAGCCAGAATGAAATCACCCTGGGAGGGAATATAGATTAAAAAAGGAAATGGTCCAAAAACTGAATCCTGGGTAACTCCAAAACTTGTAAGAAAATGGGAGGAACCAGAGAAACAGACGGAAAGGGAGCAGCCAGAGAAGTGGAAGGATTCGGGGTGTGCTTCAAGTGGAGGGTGGCTTTCAAGGGATTCAGCCAGGAGGAATGGTCAGAGATGCCCACACCTACCTTCAAAGCAACCTGCGGCTGGGGGCTGGCTCCTCCATCCTTTAGAATAAACACACAGACACTTCAGGGACAACAGGGAGCCTTCAGAACAGGGAGCCGAGGGGACGGTAGAGGACTGTATGACAATCTCAGGTCAAGTTCCTTAGACTAGAACCCTCAGATTGTCTACAGAATGTGCCCCTGAGACATCAGCTTCATGGGGGATGGGGAAGCCATTAAATACTGTGAAAGACACATAAAGACCCGAGGTGACAGCTCTGCAAGCTTCTCACAGGAAATAGGGTTATTTGTTGAACTTCAGCTGAATAGTGTCAATGTAAAAAATATATACATATATAGAGAGAGAGTTAAAAAGGGCAAGTGAAGCTTGACAAATGTCCTCTGACAAGTCAGTGCAAAGTCTTATAAGGTGGAGAAGGGATCACTGGGGTCTTGGAGGATCCAACAAGTTTGGTTCCTTCAAGCCGACATTGGAAATGGGCTTCACAGGCCTTGTTTTCCAGGCAAATACAAAAAAGCTCCCCCAGGCAAAAGGAAGCGTCTTTTTTTCTTTTAATTGGAGGATAACTGCTTCACAACATTGTGTTGGTTTCTGCTGTCAGTTCTGTTGCTCAATCGTGTCCGACTCTTTGCGACCCCATGGACTGCAGCACGCCAGGCCTCCCTGTCCATCACCAACTCCCGGAGCTTGCTC
>NW_011495075.1:3635193-3648971 GCF_000754665.1 Bison bison bison
TGAATCAGCCGTAAGTGTACATATATCCCCTCCCTCTTGAGCCTCCCTCCCCTCGCCCTCCCCCACTCTCTAGGTCATCACAGAGCACTGAGCTGAGCTCCTTTTGTTATGCAGCAGCTTCCCATTAGCTATCTAGTTTACACACGCCCGTGCAGTGCTTAGTCACTCAGTCATGCCTGACTCTTTACCACCCCGTGGACTGTAGCCCACCAGGCTCCTCTGTCCATGGGATTCTCCGGGAAAGAATACTGGAGTCTGTTGCCATGCCCGCCTCCAGGGGATCTTCCCAACCCAGGGACTGAACCCAGGTCTCCCACATGGCAGGCGGATTCTTTACCAGCTGAGCCAGCAGGGAAGCCCGATTTTGCACATAGGAGTGTAGATACCAATGCTGCTCTCTCAGTTCACCAGAAGGGAGAGGCTGAATAAAGACATGGAGCGATGTTTCTGGGGTGGAAGGCTTGATGAGCAGTGGGGTGAAAGAGGAGGAGGGAGAAGAGGTCCAAGGAGGGGACAGGAGTCGGGAGGGCAGCTTCCCCGCCTAGCAGTGGGCGCACAAAGAGGACGGTCCGCTCGGACCCACGCGTGTCTCATGTGCCATTGTCAGCTGTCATGAAGAAGTGACGGGAATAATCGTTCTGTGCTGCAGACCAAGCCCTAGCCTTTGGCCTGAAAATTGCAGTTCACAGTTTTGAAACACCTGGAAGCTCCAGGCCTTCAGGAAACCAGGAATCCATCTACTTTTCACTGTTGTTCAGACTCAAGGACTGAACCTACTTGGGCAGAAGGAGGAAGGGTCACACAATTAGCAGAAATATGCAGGGGAGGGGATGGGACAGACAAGAAGAGGAAGTCTGAGCAAAAATGAAACTTCAAGCAAGAGAAACTACAAATTACAGACTAAACGCTTGCTAAACGTATAATTATAGCTATTCAAAACTTTCAGTGTTACACTGCTCTCAAGTTAAGTACCAGGAGAGCCAAGAGGCATTGACGGTAATCCTTCAACAGTGAGATACTTCCAAAAAGCACAGATTTTCTCTGTAAGATTTTGCTATTTTTTGGTAATTTTTTTTAATTTTTCACTATGAAAAAGAAATATGAAAGTATTTAGAAAAGAGAATCAAAGAACAAACACCTAAATCTATACTATGCCGATTCTTACACTTCCTTTTTACAAAGTTACAATGAGTGACACGCGTTCTTTTTCTACCTCATCTGAGAATTCAGATCTCGCCTACTCTTTGGAATTTGTATAAAAATACATAACTAAAATATTCAATTTATTGTTGAAAATAATGATAAATAAATAATATAATGTACATACTAGCAATCAATAGTATCAGTAAATTGTGTGGCTTACATGGTTCCATGTAAAAATCATCAACGTTAACACAGAAACTAAGCATGGTTTATGCCACTCAAATTAAAGAAAATTGTGTTATTTGGTTTAGTTTCTAAATACAAAAGAAAAGGATAAAATAGGAATAGAATAAACAGGAAGATGAAAACAAGTGATTCCAAATAAGTAGAACAGGAAGAATTCTAGGGATTTCCCTGGAGGTCCACGGTTAAGATTTCTCCTTCCAAAGCAGAGGATGCAGGTCTGATCCCTATTCAGGGAGCTATGATCCCATAGGCCTCCCAGCCAAAAATCCAAAACACAAACAACAGGGGCAATATTGTAGCAAATTCAATAAAAACTAAAAACGGTTCACATAAAAAAAATCCTTAAAGATTTGTATCTGCCTAAAACAAGCATTTCTGACGAGGAATTTTCAGTAATCGAGGAGACCTAAGTTAAGCCAAATCTCACTTTGCTTTGATTTTTTTTAATTGATCACCTAGCATTTTATTTGATCCATATCTTAACTGTGTTTTATGCAGAGGGAAAGGCCAATTGATATTGCTTTTTTCCCTGTTCATCTTTTTCATGAGGAAAAGATAAATATGGAAGGAAAAAGAGAGATTTCTGGGAAGAGAGATGATTTGGGTTGGGGAGAGGGAAGGACTTGGTTGATCTTGAGATCAGCTCAGTTCTTCCACTCAGGAGCCCCTGACCTCGGGGCTGCCCCTCAGGTTTTCTGAGACACAGTTTCCTGAGACTAGTCTTCTTATTTTATACACACTTTAACGTCTTTATTGATGAAATTGATATGTCATGTGACAACAATACCCATTCCCAGGGCTATTGTGAGAGTCAAATGGGTGAATGTATGGAAATGTGCATTGTAGCTGCCAAGTACCAGACCCAGTTTTATTGGCATTTGGTTAGCAAATAAAGAAATTCTTGTCAATTAACACCCGCACAATACAAAATATTTGAAAAACAAACTCAAAACCTGTGTTATTAACATACATAATTTTTTAAACTTTTTATTTTATAATAGAAAATAGCCAATTAACAATGCTGTGATAGTTTTAAGGTCACCGAAGATGAACGGATCGTGGTGGAGAGTTCTGACAAAATGTGGTCCACTGGAGAAGGGAATGGCAAACCACTTCAGCATTCTTGCCTTGAGAACCCCATAAACAGTATGAAAAGGCAAAAAGATAGGACACTGAAAGATGAACTCCCCAGGTCAGTAGGTGCCCATAATGCTGCTGGAGATCAGTGGAGAAAAAACTCCAGAAAGAATGAAGAGACTGAGCCGAAGTGAAAACAACACCCTGTTGTGGATGTGACTGGTGATGGCAGTAAAGTCCGATGCTGTAAAGAGCAATACTGCATAGGAATCCGGAATGCTAGGTCCATGAATCAAGGTAAATTGGAAGTGGTCAAACAGGAGATGGCAAGAGTGAACATCGACATTTTAGCAATCAGTGAACTAAAATGGACTGGAGTGGGTGAATTTCATTCAGATGACCATTATATCTACTTTTGTGAGCAAGAATCCCTTAGAAGAAATGGAGTAGCCATCATAGTCAACAAAAGTCCAAAATGCAGAACTTGGGTGCAATCTAAAAAATGACAGAATGATCTCTGTTTGTTCAAGACAAACCATTCAATATCACAATAATCCAACCCTGTGTCCCAACCACTAATGCTGAAGAAGCTGAAGTTGAAGGGTTCTGTGAAGACCTACAAGACCTTCTAGAACTAACACCAAAAATAGATGTCCTTTTCATCATAGGGGACTGGAATGCAAAACTAGGAAGTCAAGAGATACCTGGAGTAACAGGCAAGTCTGGCCTTAGAGCACAAAATGAAACAGGGCAAAGGCTAATAGAGTTTTGCCAAGAGAATGCACTGGTCATAGTAAACACCCGCTTCCAACAACACAAGAGACATCACCGGATAGTCAATACCAAAATCAGATTGATTCTATTCTTTGCAGCCAAAGATGGAGAATCTCTACACAGTCAGCAAAAACAAGACTGGGAGCTGACTCAGATCATGAACTCCTTATTGCCAAATTCAGACTTAAATTGAAGAAAGTAGGGAAACCACTAGACCATTCAGGTATGACCTAAATTGAATTCCTTATAATTTTTCAGTGGAAGTGAGAAATAGATTCAAGGGATTAGATCTGATGTACAGAGTGCCTGAAGAACTATGGACAGAGGTTCATGACATTTTACAGAAGACAGTGATCAAGACCATCCCCAGGAAAAAGAAATGCGAAAACCAAAATCATTGTCTGAGGAGGCCTTACAATCGTTGAGAAAAGAAGAAACACTAAAGGCAAAGGAGAAAAGGAAAGATATACCCATCTGAATGCAGAGTTCCTAAGAATAGCAAGGAGAGATAAGAAAGCCTTCCTCAGTGATCAATGCAAAGAAATAGAGGAAAACAATAGAATGGGAAAGACTAGAGATCTCTTCAAGAAAATTAGAGATACCAAGGGAGCATTTCATGCAAAGATGGGAACAATAAAGGACAGAAACAGCATGGACCTGGCAGAAGCAGAAGATATTAAGAAGAGGTGGCAGGAATACACAGAAGAACTGTACAAAAAAAGATCTTCATGATGCAGATGATGTTATCACTCACCTAGAGCCAGACATCCTGGAATGTGAAGTCAAGTGGGCCTTAGGAAGCATCACTACAAACATAGCTAGTGGAGGTGATGGAATTCCAGTTGAGTTATTTCAAATCCTGAAAGAGGATGCTGTGAAAGTGCTGCACTCAATATGCCAGCAAATTTGGAAAACTCAGCAGTGGCCACAGGACTGGAAAAGCAAGAAAGTTCCAGAAAAATATCTCCTTCTGCTTTATTGACTATGCCAAAGCCTCTGACTGTGTGGATCACAACAAACTGTGGAAAATTCTGAGAGATGGGAATAGCAGACCACCTGCCCTGTCTCCAGAGAAATCTGTATATAGGTCAAGAAGCAACAATTAAAACCGGTCATGGAACTACAGACTGGTTCCAAATCATGAAAGGAGTAATTCAAGGCTATATACTGTCACCCTGATTATTTAATTTCTATGCAGAGTTTATTATGAGAAAGGCTGGGCTGGCTGAAGCACAAGCTGGAATCAAGATTGCTGGGAGAAATATCAATAACCTCAAATACGCAGATGACAGCACTCTGATATCAGAAAGCAAAGAAGAACTAAACAGCCTCTTGATGAAAGTGAAAGAGGAGAGTGAAAAAGTTGGCTTAAAACACAACATTCAAAAAACGAAAATCATGACATTGCCATCACTTCATGGCAAATAGATGGGGAAACAATGGAAACAGTGTCAGACTTTATTTTGGGGGGCTCCAACATCACTGCAGATGATGACTGCAGCCATGAAATTAAAGATGCTTGCTCCTTGGAATAAAACCTATGACCAACCTAGACAGCATATTCAAAAGCAGAGACATTACTTTGCCAACAAAGGTCCATCTAGTCAAAGCTATGGTTTTTCCAGTAGTCATGTATGGATGTGAGAGTTGGACTATAAAGAAAGCTGAGCGCCGAAGAATTGATGCTTTTGAACTGTGGTGTTAGAGAAGACTCTTGAGAGTCCCTTGGACTGCCAGGAGATCAAACCAGTCAACACTAAAGGAAATCAGTCCTGAATATTCATTGGAAAGACTGATGCTGAAGCTGAAGTTTCAATCCTTTGGCCACCTGATGCAAAGAACTGACTCACTGGAAAAGATTCTGATGCTGGTCAAGATTGAAGGCAGGAGGAGAAGGTGATGACAGAGGATAAGATGATTGGAGAGTGTCACTGACTCAATGGGCATGAGTTCAAGCAAGTTCTGGGAGTTGGTGATGGACAGGGAAGCCTGGCGTGCTGCAGTCCATGGGGTCACAAAGAGTTGGGCATGACTGAGCGACTGAACTGAACTGATTTTAAAATGGAATATAGCCAATTGACAATGTTGTGATAGTTTCAGGTGGACAGCAAAGGGACTCAACCCTATATATACATGTATCCATTCTCCCCCAAACTCGTCTCCCATCCAGGCTGCCACATTACATTAAGCCAGTTCCCTGTGCTATAGAGTAGGACCTTGTTGCTTATCCATTTTAAATATCACAGTGTGTGCATATACATCCCAAACTCCCTACCTAAAATTTTCAGTGTGTGATTCTTCTCAAAATAGTAGCTTTGATTTTAAAAGGGCCTTAACTCAGTTATAGTAAGTAACCTTTCGAAAAAAGCGAAGCCTTTAGTTGCTCAGTCATGTCCGACTCTTTGTGACTCTATGGAATGTAGTCTGCCAGGCTCCTCTGTCCATGGAATTCTCCAGGCAAGAGTACTGGAGTGAGTAGCCATTCCCTTCTCCAGGGGATCTTCTCAACCCAGGGATGGAATTCAGGTCTTCCATATTGTGGGCAGGTTCTTGATCGTCTGAGCCACCAGGGAAGTCCAAGTGATCCTTTAGTGTGGTTGAAACAACCCCCTCCTCTTGTAATACAGTTCAGATTCCCCCCAGGCTCCTGGCCCCACCCACTTTCTCACTGCCCACCTCCCCTGGACTTGACCTTCCCATTTGTTTTGTGATTTAGATTGTCAGCTCCAGCCCAATGTGGTTTTGTCTCTACAGAAGATCCTGTGAATACACTTGCCAACTCTCCCATGGGTAGGTCTATAGTTATTTTCTTTCCTCCCAGAGCCCTGGCTGAGAGAAGATTTTTCTCTGCTTTTGTGTGGGTTTTTCTATCCCTCCTCATTACTAGGAAGGTGACCCTTCAAGAGTCAGGTGAAGACAAGACCCCATCGAATCAGTCTAACTTCCTACCTTGAGTTACGCTCAAAGCCCTTTTCTGTGTGAGCGGACACCTCTCCCAGTATTCTACTTTGCCTCTTTTGTCAAGAAGGGTCATGTAACCTCCCATGGGTATTTTTGGCCCTGGAAAAGATTTTTCTATTAATTAAATAAAGAGAAGACAAACTTCTGTAATAAAATTTGAAATTATGTGTGAGATATTAAAGAAAATTGATTACAGTTTTCTGTAATTGACATATTCACTGCAAACTATGGATATTTTGAAATTGCCTGACAATATTATTGTGCTAGCAGCAACTAAGAATGGATTTTCCTCTGTTCTGATTGAACATCTAGGTACCAAAAATTGTCATTGCTGTATGGACTTCCTTGGTGGTCCAGGGATTAAGATTTAGCCTTCCAGTGCAGGGGCTGTGGGTTTGAACCCCAGTCAGAGAGCTAAGAACCCACATGCCCCACGGCCAATAGCTCAAAACATTAAACAGAAGCTGTATTGCATGAGATCGGTGCGAAAGTCATCATGGTTTTGCCTTGTTGAACTTTGCCACTTGATACTGTGATACTTTCTTAAATGAGTGTGGTTTTACTCCATTTCAATGCACACATCTCACTTTGTCTTTTTTTTTTTTTTTGGCCAATGACCTATTACTTGTTGCTCATTTTATATTTATTTTAGACTATAAAAATGACATTAGACAAAAAGCAAACTCAAGCAATTTTCTTACTCAAGTTCAAAATGGGTCAAAATGCAGCAGAGACAACTCACATCATCAGCAACACATATGGCCCAGGAACTGCTAAGGAACGGGCAACGCAGTGGTGGCTCAAGGAGTTTTGCAAAAGAGATGAGAGCCTTGAAGATGAGGAGTGTAGCAACCGGCCATTGGAAGTTGATAATGACTAACGGAGAGGATCATCGAAGCTGATCCTCTTACAACCATATGAGAAGTTGCCCAAGAACTCAGCGTCAACCATTCTATGGTCATTCAGCATTTGGAACAAATAGGAAAGGTGCAAAAGCTCGTTAAGTGGGTGTCTCAAGAGCTGACCACAAATCAGAAAAATTGTCATTTTGAAGTGTCATCTTCTCTTATTCTACACAATAAACCACTTCTTGATCGAATTGGGATGTGAGACAAGAAGTGGGATTTTATATGAGATCATGGTCACTCTTTGGTGGTCTGCTGCCAGTCTGACCCACCACCGCTTTCTGGATCCTGGGAAAACCATTACAGCTGAGAAGGATGCTCACCAAACACATGAAATGCTCCGAAAACTGCAGCGCCTGCAGCTGGCATCGGTCAGCAGAAAGGGCCCAACTCTTCTCCACAGCAACGCCCAGCTGCACGTCACACAACCAATGCTTCAGAAGTTGAACAAATTGGACCAAGATGTTTTGCCTCATTCACCATATTCACCGCACCGCTCGCCAACGGACGACCAGTCCTTCAAACATCTCAAAAACTTTTTGCAGGGAAAATGGCTTCCACAACTATCAGGAGGCAAAAAGTGCTTTCCAAGAGGCTGTCGAATCCCAAAGCATGGACTTTTATGCTACAGGAATGAACAGTCTTATTTCTCATTGGCAGAAATGTGTTGATTGTGATGGTTCTTATTTTGATTAATGAAGATGCATTTGAACCTAGTTATAATGATTTAAAATTAATGGTCTAACCATGATTACATCTGTACCAACCTAATAACAAATTCAATGAAGACTTTAGGAATGGTCCAGATCAAAAGAAAAAAATCTTAAAGAAAAAGAAGTTGTCATTACTACAAAATGCAGTTGCCATATGACCCAGCAATCCCACTCCTGGACATATATCCAGACAAAACTATAATTCAAAAGGTACATTCATCCCTATGTTTAGAGAAGCAGTATGTACGATGTCCAAGACCTAGAAGTAACCTAAATCCACCAACAGAGGAATGAATGAAAAAGATGCGGTACATATATACAACGGAATATTACTCAGCATAACAAAGAATGAAATAATGCCATTTGTAGCAACATGAATAGACCTAGAGATTATCACACTAAGTAGGTCCGAAAGAGAAAGACAAATACCATATGTCATCACTTACACATGGAATCTAAAATATGACACAATGAACTTATCTATGAAATAGAAACAGGGATAGAGAACAGATTTGTGGTTGCTGGGGATTGGGGGAAAGAGGATGAATTTGTCCCAAGCAGATAATTGAATCATTAGAAACAAGTAAAGGAAGAGACCTAAAACTGGAACCACAGGGACAAAGAACAAAGAAAAATCTTGTTTTAAGTTAAGTTGGAAGAAAAATGTCATAAATAAGTCAATATTCCTTGGAAGGTGAGGGATGCTGATCTCCCTACAGATATTTTATTCATTCTTTGTAAGCAAACACAGCACCCCCTTGAAAGTGTTCTTAATTCACAGAAAAGAGCTAAAGTTGACCCAACTACGTTCTCAGCCTCCTTAACTTGCTTTTCTGGATTCCACCCTTGGCTTCTCCTTGGAGTCCAGTAACCCACACCTCAGGTCACTTTGGAAGCAACAGCTGTGCTTGTTGACATAACAGTGTGAGCTCTGAGCTGATTTCTCTAAGGACAAACAGAGCCAGCCCTTCCCAGAGTCGCAGAAGCTGCCTGACCTGTAGCCGCTGCCATGACCAGCCAGTCACAGGGGATCCACCAGCTCCTTCAGGCAGAGAAGAGAGCCAAGGACAAGCTCGAGGAAGCCAAGAAGAGTAAGTCTCTTCCATTCCGTCTGATATGTCCGGGGCAAGAGACACAGGGTCCATCCCTGGGTCGGGAAGATCCCTGGGAGTAAGATACAGCAACCCACTCCAGTATTCTCGGCTGGAGAATCCCATGGACAGAGGAGCCTGGTGGGCTCCAGTCCATGGGGTCGCAGAGAGACGCGACTGAGCACGCGCCTTCTCTGTCACAAAATGGGATGAGGGGAGTGCAGCAGGGTGGGCGCGCACAGATCTCAGGGGCGGGGGAGATGCCGATGAAATCCTGGTCCCACCACGCTCCCTGGGAGAGGCTGGCCGCTTCCCAGAAACTACCCACGTGTCTGTGTCCCCCCACTGTAGTGGGGATGGGCTTCTCGGCTCAGATCTTTAGGACCGGTCACGACCTAAGGGGGATGGTTAAGGGCACTGAAGTCACGGAGGCTTAAGCTTTGCCTCTGAGCTTCCTCCACGGCGCTACAGCTCAGAGTCTCAATACTGTGCCATGGTTCCGAGACGGACAACCGGGAACTCCCTGGCCGTCCCGGGGCGCAGCCCTTGGTTGGGGAACTAAGATCTCACGAGTTCTGGGGCATGACCAAGAAGAAAAAAAAAAAAAGGACGACTTCCAGACTGAATCTACTTAATAGGGGGTGAATTTCCGCAAGTGACTTATCCTCTGTAAGCTTTGGTTTCTGTTCCTGTAAAATTGTGATCATAACAGCTCATGGCTCATTCTCCTCCCTCTCTGGATGGCTTTTCATTTCCAGTGTTCAAAAATTTTTGTTTGTTGGTTAGTCGCTTCAGTCATATCTGACTCTTTGTGACCCCATGGACCGTAACCCACCAGACTCCTCTGTCCATGGGATTCTCCAGGCATGAACACTGCAGTGGGTTGCCATTCCTTTCTCCAGGGAGATGTTCCTGACCCAGGGGTCAAACCCGCACTGGGTCTCTGGGTCTTTTGCTTCTCCTGCATTGTCAGGGGGAGTCTTTACCACTGAGACATCTTTAAAAATATTTCCACTTAATTCTCATTTGCTAACGTTCTTGCTATTTAGTCATGCATCTGCTTAATTACATGTAGGATATCCTCGTTAAACCTGTATCTCCTTCCTCTTCTCTTTGCTATTCACAACAACCATATGAATTAGGTATTACTATTATTTCCATTTCATGTATGTGGAAACTGAGAGTCCATAATTTGCCATAATATTTTTTGAAAAATAGAAAAATTCATCCAGGTACCATGATTGAAGCATATCTTGTTTACTCCTCACACCAACTTATTTTGCAAAAAGGAGAACATGACCCCGAGAGAAATCATGCTGGTTGCTCAAGGTCACAGAGGATAAATTGCAGAGACAGACCTGGATGGGGTCTGAGTCCCCAGGCACAGTCTTCACGGTACAAAATGTACTTGATTTTTATAATGAATGAACTAACATTGAAGATCTCTGACCCACTCGGGTTCCCTGATCTCTTTTTCGCACTCCTGCATTTCCAATCACATCGCCACTTAATCTGTCACAGAGAGGGTCACTACCTTCCTCCTAATTACACGCCCTGTCCTTGCGGCAATTAGAGTCTAAGTCTTGCAGATTACGATAGAGTCTTAAAACCATTGCTTATACAAGAAGTGATAGGAAGAGGGTGGGTCTGGCTTCAATATGCTCAATGAAAGGCAGGCGCAGGCCACTGCTATGAGAGAGAGAGAGACAGAGAGAGGGAGGGGGAGGGAGGGAGACAGAGAGAAAGGGAGAGAGAGAGACAGAGAGAGGGAGAGGGAGGGAGTGGGAGGGAGAGGGAGAGAGGGAGGCAAGGTCAGGCACCCCTCAGTCCCTGGGGGTTTTCGACCACAGGTAAAATAATTTTCCTTTCTTAAGATAAATTGATTTCCTGAGCACTCAGCCATGTGGGCACCAACAACAAAAAGAGAAAAAGCCCCGTGGAGGAGCTGGAAGAGGAAAGGAGGCTGAGAGCGAGTGAGGTCAGCCTGACCCACCCCTCCACTCCTGTTTCTGCAGGAGACCCAGCCGGGACTGGCCTGCTGGTGTGTGGTTAGGGTGCCACACTTCCAGTGCAGGGGGCGTGGGTTCCAGCCTTGGTCAGAGAACCAAAAATAAAATTCTTTAAAAAAAAAAAAGTTTAACTAAAAATAAAATTTTTAAAAACATGACCAGGGATAGCAAAATGGTATAAATGCGGAGCAACTGTTTGGAAAACAAAGTTGCCCAGGACTTGCTGGCTGAAACAGTGTAGAAAATCTGCTTATCTTTTATTCAAGTTTCTTTACCACATTTAAACTTTCCAGAACAGAAGACCAGCTTATTTAAGACTTAATAATTATGTTACCTTTGCTTTCCCTTGTAGAAGAAACAAAACAATAATCAAATACACAAACAATATTATCAATAAACAATAAGGCCCTACTGTGTAGCACAGAAAGCTGTATTCAGTACCCTATAATAAACATAATGGAAAAGAATATTTTTAAAAAGAATGTATATGTGTGTATAACTGAATCACTTTCCTGTTCAGCAGAAATCAATACAACATTGTAAATCACCTATCCTTCAATTAAAAAAAAATGACAAATCAAAAAATAAAATAAAGAATATCATCATAGGATCCAAATGTTTTTTACCAATTATTTCTCATTTTTCAATGTCATTAGAGAAGCCTAATGATCATGCAAGTTGTTTGGAGGTGAGAACCACTCTAAAGGATCTAACCTCAGATTTCATAATAAAGATAAAAGCCAAACCTCTTTTCCTTTCCTCTAGTAAACATGCTGCCTTTGGGCAATCATCCCTCAGAAGTCAGTACTGGAAAATCCATACCGTATTCTTCTTATGCAAAATGTTAATTTTGTTTACCAGTCACTTAAAGTATTTGTGTACTTTTTTTTTCTTACTCTTTGTTCAGAAGTAGTCAAGCAAATATCAGTCAGTAATAGTAAATACTCTGACCTTAAAAACCATTTTGGAAAATGTTTGTGAATGTTTTTTCAACCAATAACCTCTGCTCTCTGCACACACACAATTTTTTTTTTTAATTTACTTATTTTTTGATTGAAGGATAAACGCTTTACAGAATTTTGTTTTCTGTCAAACCGCAACATGAATCAGCCACAGGTGTACATAATATCCCCTCCCTTTTGAACCTCCCTCCCATCTCCCTCCCCACCCCACCCCTCTGGGCTGATACAGAGGCCCTGTTTGTGCACTCAGCTTTTTAAGCGAATATTTGTTTGTCTGTCTGGCTGCAGCAGGGGTTGGCCGTGGCATGTGGGACCTCCCATGTTCGTGGCAGCAAGTCGGCTCTAGCGTCCTGCCCAGGGATCAAAGCTGGGCCCCTGCATTGACAGCACAGAGTCTTAGCCCCCTGGCCACCAGGGGAGTCCCCGCCCCCCACTTTATAAAGGGTATCTGTCTTCTTCCTCAAAGAGCATGGGCCCTGAGGACGGTTTTCACTGGATAAGGCCGGTTTTCTTGCTCAGCTATAACTGAGCATTGTATTCCCTTCACAAACAGGCCAAGGTACCCTGGATAGCTTGTCTTGTATTTCACTGTTCTTTTATTTCATTCATTTATTTATTCAGTTCAATTGCATCTTTGATCAGAATTAGAATAAAAAATTCAAGGTACTATTATCAACAGGAGGAATAAGGACTTGTGTCTTTGGAAATACGATTTTTTTACTTTAAGCTTGACGTTTTATAAGAGCACTATTTATCTCACTGGAGAAGGCAGTGGCATCCCACTCCAGTACTCTTGCCTGGAAAATCCCATGGACGGAGGAGCCTGGTGGGCTGCAGTCCATGGGGTCGCTAAGAGTCGGACACGACTGAGCGACTTCACTTTCACTTTTCACTTTCATGCATTGGAGAAGGAAATGGCAACCCACTCCAGTGTTCTTGCCTGGAGAATCCCAGGGACGGGGGAGCCTGGTGGGCTGCCGTCTATGGGGTCACACAGAGTCGGACACGACTGAAGTGACTTAGCAGCATTTATCTCACTTACACGCATTGCAGACTCAGAGATGGAGACATCTGTAAGGATGGTAACCAGACAGTGTGGGCTGAGCCTTGGGCAGGCGGGGTGGTGTTGGGCAGGTCCATGTTCCATGAAGTCCCACTGAATTACACTTTACGAGTATGTGACTGCTCAGTCGTGTCTGACTCTTAAAGATCCCACGGACTGTAGCCCACCAGGCTCCTCTGTCCATGGGATTCTCCAGACAAGAATACTGGAGTGGGTTGTGATGCCCTCCTCCAGGGGAATGATACTTTTGCAAAATAAATAATTTAAATATTTCTACTTCTTCCTTAGATAACACATCAGCGAGTACAATAATACAGACTTGTTCGGATGGCTTGCCATGAGTTTTTCTGTAATTGCTTATTTGTTTTCTCAGTATACAGATATTCCAAATTTATTTCAACAAGCATCTTGACTTAATCATTTTTTTCATGATGCAAGTGAGTGTTCTGATTTAGGGAGACATGAATTCTACTTAACTAATAAAACAAAAAATGTTGCAGTAGAAATTCATGGCCCTGTTTTGCATGTTTTGTAAGCTTGTAAATGCTTCCTTTTACTTTATAGTCCACAGACTAATGGGGTATTTGTAAGTATATTGGACTTTGATATCTTCGAGTGGGTCGTGTTAAAATAATAACCATACAACATTTTCATCTATTAAAAACATTTGGTTATATTCAATCTAGCATCTACATAAAACTACATATAATATATATATATATTTTAACAAGGAAAGAACAAGTTAAAGGAAAAGTAAAGGAATTACAAGCAGGCAGAGGAATGAAAGGAGACGTGACGACCAGCAGAGAAGCAGCACTCCGGCAGTCACAGGCC
>NW_011495075.1:3649135-3649869 GCF_000754665.1 Bison bison bison
CCCTTAGAGAAGGAAATGGCAACCCACCCCAGTATTCTTGCCTGGGAAAGCCCATGGACAGAGGGACCTGGTGGGCTTCAGTCCCTGGGGTCACACACACACACACACACACACACACACACACACGGTAAAACAATAAAAATGTTATTAGTAACAGATAGAAATCTCCAAACACTCCCAAAGTGCCCTTTCTGTTTATACCAAATCAAGGTGACCCCTGCTCTGTTTATGCCTATTTTTTTTTTTTTTCATTTGGATACTTACTCTTTCTACCACACTCAACTACCTGACTTTGCTTCCACTGCTCAGCAAATGTTGTTTCTCCGAGCCTTAGCTTCCCAGGACTCCGGTATCCAGTCACCCCACACAGGGTGGCTGACAGCAACAGAAATGTGTTAACCTCCAGGTCTGGCGGCCAGAGTCCGGACACAAGCTGCTGGGGGTGGGGCAGTCCTTTCTCAAGGGTCTCGGGGAGGACCTTTGCCCCGCTTGTCTCCCAGCTTCTGCTGATGGTCAGCAGCCCTTGCCTTCCCGTGGCCGGGAGCCGCGTCCTTCTAACATGCCTCTGCAACCAGGCGGCCGTCGCTGTGTGTCTGCTCTGTGTCCCTAGGCCTCTGTGTCCAAACTCCCTCTCCTTTCTTGTTTTCTAGGTTTTGTTTTTGATGTGAGCCCTTTTTAAGTCTTTACTGAGTTTGTTACAATATGATTTCTGTTGTTTTTTCTTGGGGGGGGGG
>NW_011495075.1:3649969-3660992 GCF_000754665.1 Bison bison bison
GGTGTGGCATGAGGCCTGTGAGATCTGAGTGCCCCAACTAGAGATGAAACCTGCAGCCCTGCCTTGGAAGGCACAGTGCTGACCACTGGGCCACAGGGAAGCCTCTCCTCTCCTTGTAAGGATGCCAGTCCTAGATAGAGGGGGCATCTTAATCCAGCATGACCTCATCTCAACGTGATTACATCCACAAAACCCTTCTTTCCAAGAGAGGTCACATTCGCAGGTACCAAATGTAAACAGACTTTCGAGATGTGTAAACACAATCCAACATCTGCTGGTTGTCAGCTTCACTTGACAGTCCTGTGTCCTTATCTTCTTTGTCTGTTTTTGTATGCCTCGAACTTCTGTATGCCTTGAATCTACATTTTAAAAATTCCCTTTGCTCTGGAAACTCTAATCAGAACTTTGTCCCTCCAGCTCCGTCAGAGTTCCCTCTTGTCAAAACCAGCAAAGTTGCTAAACCCAACTAATGAACAATCTCAGTCACAACTGAATTCTTCTTTCATCTCTGAAACCCTCCCTTTACTGGCCTCCGCAACCCTGCTCTCAGGCTTGAATTTCTGTCATTTTGCCAGTCTCTAGAGTGGGGGCCCCACCTGGGACGTGTCCTCTTCCGTATCCACAGACGCTTCCTAAGAGATTACATCTAATTCTGTGACTTTAAATCTTGGCTCCGTGCTGATAATTCTCAAATTTTACGTCTCCAGCCTGGCCTGTTTCCCTGATCTCAAGATTTATATAAACATCAGCCTTCTCCCGATCTCCGCTAGATGTTTACTGGGTGTCACAATTAAACTGCCCGCTTGACTTTGCCCCAGAATAAAATGTTGAAGCCAGCATCGGCTCACGTGTCCCTCCCGTTTATTCCTCAACTCTCTTCGAAGGATATGTAACTCCTTGCTAATTAATTCCACGGCTGCTTTGCTATTGCCGCTCATTGTAGACACTTGTCTGAACCATTGCAGTAAGTTTCAGACCCATCTTCCTGCTTCTCCCTTGCCCCTACAATCTGTTGTCGTCACACCAGCTAAAGAAATTCGTGTAAACCAGAAGTAGTAGAACGCCACATCTTGGCTAAAAACCCTTTGCGGCTTTAGCATCTCAAGGACCCAAGTCTTTACCCTCCTCGTGAGCTCTCTGTGCCCTGGCTTCTGCTGCCTCTCTGACGTCATCTAACACTCACCCGTTCTGCTCTCTCTGACCTGAGGCCCGCCATGAGGAGGCCTTTACTGTTCCTTCAACAGGTCAAGTAGCGTTCCCGCTCAGGGTCTTCGTGTCTACTATTCCCTCTGCCTGGAGTGCTCTTCCCGTCCAGGTATTTGCATGGCCAATAATATTTCTCGAGGTCCCTGCTCATGTATCTCATCCTCTGAGAGGCTTGCCTTGTCTGTGTTAGCGCCCACCCCTCTCGCTGACCCTTAGGTGCCTGTGCTCTCCTGCATGGTACTCGTCATCTTTGCCGTATTATATCCTCACTGTCTCTTTTCTGTCTCTGCCTCCCCCCATCACATTACACAGATCTGCTTGTGGCTTTCGCTGCTGTATCAACAAGACCCAGAAGAGTGGGCGACATAGCGGACAGACAGTAGTACTGGTGGGCTAAACGTCTCTTATTTCCACTCCAGGGAACGTGTGTTGGCCACCTTGTTGGTTTTGGTTTTGTTTGTTCGTTTGTTTTTATATTGGAGTATAGTTGGTTAACAATGCTGTGCTAGCTTCAGGTATAAAGCAAAGCGATTCAATTATATCTATACAAGCGTCCATTCTTTTTCAAATTATTTTCCCATTTAGATTATTACAGAATACTTTTTTTTAACTTTTTACTTTTTAATTGGGCTATAGCAAATTAACAATGCAATAGTTTCCAAGTGAACAGTGAAGAGACTCAGCTATCCATGTACATGTATCCATTCCCCCCCGAACTCCCTTCCCATGAAGGCTGCCACATAACATTGAGCAGAGTTCCCTGTGCTGTACAGCAGGTCCTTGCTGGGTATCATTTCAAATATAGCAGTGTGGACATGTCCATCCCACTCTCCCAACCTCTTCCTCCCACCCTTTGCTCCTGGTAACCCTAAATTAGTTCTCTAAGTCTGTGAATGTTCCTGTTTTGTAAATAAGTCACTAGTATCAATTTTTTAGATTCTGCATTTAAGCGATATCTTTGGCTACTTGTCTTTCTGAAGGTGGTGTAATTTTAAAATTGGGAAACCTCCTGCACAGAGACCCCAGCAAGAGGTTAACAGGAGCAGATCTGAGGCGCTCATTTTGCTTCGCCTCCGATGAGACAGCCGGCCTGAGGCTCCCCACTTCTTGCCCTGGATGCAATCAGGCGGAACATATGCTGGCTCTCCCGGCAGCAGCTGCCCAGTCCTTCCAGAAAACTGCCGTGCAAGCAGCCATCTCCCCGAGGCTCTCCTCTTTAATTGAATGAGAACCAGCGGGTGACCGGTGCCACGCGGGGGAATCAGACGCACTTTCGCTTGTCGCTGTGGGATGAGCTAGTGTGTGGCCTCTTAAGTGGAGTCCTGGATGCTTCTGGGGGCAGGGCGCTTGGAGAGCTTCTTACTAGCATCATTTCTATGTGCTAGAGTCATGACTCTGAGACCAGTATTTTCACCTAAGATGCAATTAACATAGAGAGTCATGACGTTTCATGTGCTCGATTGGATAAAACCGGATCCTGCAACCCATCACTATGTATCCTGCAATCTACCCTAAGAAAATGTTGCCACACCTTAAATACATTTTTCTCCTAATGTCAGTCATGAGCAGTGATAAGAAAGTGGGCTGGGGATCCCAGAAGAGCCTACCTTGCCCACATATCATCTATTTGTTCTATGGATGATCCATGTCCAATTGCCACCAAATGGCTAGAACTATAGAGAATGGAAAAAGTCTGTAGATACAAAATGGGGAGGAGTGTTAATTAAGCATTGCAGTGAATGTTCCAGTAAGTCTCAAGCCTTAGAAGAGCAGTCATGTTCAGGAGGCCTTGGCTTTTACAGAGAATTTAGAAGAAAGTATCTGTTCTGAAGGAGGTCTGCTCAGTCCCACTCAGGTGAAACAGTCAGACACATTTCAATTTATAACTCAGAGACTCTCTTTATTCCATCTGTATACAGTGACTACCAAAGCAGCTTGTATATCATGGGAAGAGAAATTTACAAACCATTTACACTCAAATACACCAAAGGTACATAAAGCCAAGTAAAGCACGTACCTAGATGAGAGATAAAAGTTTATGTTAAGATTTTCTTTTAATAAAATGTTTGAAAAATGAAATAACATAAAAATTCTTTTATGCTGCTTAATGAGAACATGCTTATTAACTTACTTCTTTTGAAGTATCATTGACTTACAGTGCTGTGTTAGTTTCAGTATATACATATGTGTATACATATATGTACACACACACATAGACACACACACATATATGTGTACATGTGTACACATGGGCTTCCCTGGTGGCTCAGGTGGTTAAGAATCCACCTGCAGTGCGGGAGGCCTGGGTTCCATCCCTGGGTTGGGAAGATCCCCTGGAGAAGGGAAAGGCTACCCACTCCAGTATTCTGGCCTAGAGAATTCCTTGGACTATATAGTCCATGAGGTCAAAAAGAATCTGACATGATTGAGTGACTTTGACAATCAAAATATATACACACACACATATATATCTGTGTACAGATCTAAATACATATATATATTCTTTTGCAGATGATTTTCCCTGATATGTTATTAGAAAATATTGAATATAGTTTCTTATGCTATACAGCTCTTGTTGTTTATATTAATATATTTATATATTTGTATATTTGTATATGTTGCTGCTGTTTAGCTCCTAACTTGTGTCTGACTCTGCGACCCTGTGGACTGTAGCCCATCAGGATTATCCTGCTGTCCATAGGATTTCCAGGCAAGGATACTGAAGTGGGTTGCCATTTCCTTCTCCAGGGGATCTTCCCCACCCAGAGATCAAACCCATGTCTCCTGCACTGCAGGTGGATTCTTTACCACTGAACCGCCTGGGAAGCCCATAGTTATATTTAGTAGTGCGTATGTGTTAGTCCCAAACTCCTAACTTACCCCTCTCCCCCACTGGCCCCTTTGGTAAACATAAGTTTGTTTTCTGTGTCTGAGAATACACTTACTTAGTTCAAAGTCTACACCACAGAGGGCTTCCCAGGTGGCACAGGTGGTACAGAACGGGCCAATGCAGGAGGTATAAGAGGCGTGGGTCCCATCCCTGCGTACGCAAGACCCCCTGGAGGAGGATCCCATCCCAGTATCCTTGCCCGGAAAAACCCATGGACAGAGGATCCTGGCGGGCTTACAGTCCACACGGTCACAAAGAGTCAGATACGACGGAAGCAACTTCGCAGGCACCCACCACACGGTAAACAAACCCTTGACAAAAACCGTCAACAAAAGCTTAAGAGACATTACCAGAGAAAAGGAAATATGCTGTTGGATGAGCAAAAGGATAAAGGTATGTAACTGAAATAGGCAACAGATTTGGGGAAAAGTTAATTTTAACACAGTTCAGGATTTCTTCAAAGTTTTAAAGCTCACGAAGCATGAGTATCTGAAGGCGGTGGGTGGTGAGCGACTAGCAGAGACAACTGTTTCTCTGTAACCCCCAAACTTCCTCTGGCTGTCAAACAAAGTCACGGGCTTACCTAATGATCTCCACAGCTCCGTGCTAGTCTGAAACTTTGATCTTCGTTGCTGTCTGCTGGCTTAAGGCTTACACCTTTGCTCTTAATAAAAGAAAAGAGAGCTACTTAACTAAATCTCCTCACCATTAAAAACAATTGCTTTTACAATCACTTTCAAGTCCCCCTCAGAGAAAGCTGCTACAAAAAATATCTACTTTGATGTGTTGTGGGGCTTAATCAGACTTTCTAGAGTCAACAAACTGGAAGAGAAAAATCCAATAAAATACTTTGAAAAAAAATTGTGAGTCGGTTTGATAGAGTCTGAGTAGCATGCTTGTGCACTTGGAGATCTGCCAGTATTAAATAGAATCCAGTTGGTATGGGCTGAAGGATTCCTGGCAGCAAATCAGGACAGAAAATCTGACCAAATGATGTCTGCTCGAGTCAGTGACAACTAAAGTCTGTTCCCTGGCTGGTACCGCTGTGAGTAAATGGGCGGGTATTTTATTGAAACATGGACTTGTGAAAGAACGTTGTCGTGTCCCTGTTCTAAAGAATCCAATTGAAAAAAATCAGGGATTTTTCAATATCTATCATTTTTTTAATAAAGGGTGTCATCCTAGAAAGAAAAAAAAATAAAAAAGCTTAAAGAAAATGTAAGACCACATCCACATTTTTAAAAGTCAAGTTGAAAATTCCAGATGTGTTGGAAAAAAATATCACTCCTTCAGTACCCCTGTTAATTTTCAGGAAAAGTCAAGCGACTGCGCCAAGCCAAGGAGGAAGCGATGGCAGAAACTGATCAGTACAGAATGCAGCGAGATGAGGAGTTTCGACAGAAACAGGCGAAGGTGGGTACGAGTCAGCACCAGGGTTTGTGCAGCGTAGACTCTAAGGCATGAATGTATTCATTACTAATGAGATATTGATCCTCCTAAGTGTCACGCACAACGTTGTTGTTGTTTAGTTGGAAGCCATGTCTGACTCTTTGCCACCCCATGGACTGTAGCCCTCCAGGCTCCTCTGTCCATGGGATTTCCCAGGCAAGAATACTGGAGTGGGTTGCCATTTCCTCCTCCAGGGGATCTTCCCCACCCAGGGATCGAACCTGCGTCTCCTGTATTGGCCAGTGGATTTGTCACTGCTGAGCCACGAGGGAAGTCCATCATGCATGATACCAGGAGAGAAAAGTACACGGGACACAGCAAATAGAGTTCAACCAAGGCTAAATATGGGGCTTCCCTGGTAGCTCAGCTGGTAAAGAATCTGCCTGCAACGCAGGAAACCCTGGTTTGATTCCTGGGTCAGCAAGATCTGCTGGAGAAGGGATAGGCTACCCACTCCAGTGTTCTTGGGTTTCCCTGGTGGCTCAGCTGATAAAGAATCTGCCTGCAATGCGGGAGACCTGAGTTAGAAAGATCCCCTGGAAAAGGGAAAGGCCACCCACTCCAGTATTCTGGCCTGGAGAATCCCATGGACATGGAATGAGTCCCAAAGAGTTGGACACAACTGACCAAGTTTCACTTCACTTCAAGGCTGAATATCAAATAAAATCACTTTTTTTTAAAAAGACTTTTTGATATGGATGGACCATTTTTAAAGTCTTTATTGAATTTGTTACAATATTGCTTCTGTTTGATGTTTTGGGCTTTTGGCCCTGAGGCATGTAGGGTCTTAGCTCCCAAACCAGGGATCAAACCCATACCCCCTGCCTTGGAAGACAGAATCCTAATCACTTGATCTCCAGGAAAGTCCCTCAAACAAATGTTACAAAATTACTGATTTTACATTTTCACTTCTGAGGCCTTTGGATTTGTCAGAGAAAGTGTCAATCAGTAGTTATTATCTAACACAGTATAGGTTAAAAATCATCTTCTCAAATATACAAGTGAATGGAATTGGTTAAAGCATCATTCCTGCTATAGATTATCGACTAATACATTTAAGTAAGAAAAAAAATCAGAGAACATTTTTTTTTTCTTGTTGCTGTCTATTAACGTTTACTGGTAGAATCAATAAAAAGTGTTGCACAGTGTTTACAATGAGCTTGTTAGGCCAAATTTCCTCTGGTGAACTCAAGATTTACAAATGATCCATGTAGACGTTGTTGTAAATGGCTGAAAAGTCTTCTGGTTTTTCCTTACGATTTCCTTTTCAATTGGCTGACTTCATTCAACAAATCTTTTACTAAAACATTAAGAAGTGCTTTTTCCTACACTAGTATTTTTAAAATATCTGCAGTTTACAGTAAAAAATATAAGCACATGAATTTTTCTGCGCCTACTGCAGCACAGACTAAAAGAAACGATTAAGTTCCATGTGCCATAACTACAGTTTGTATGTTTTCTTTTTGCCTCAGCAAAATTATAAATAAAGCTCTGTGTAGAAGCTGGACATTGCAAGATGAACTACAAGCAGTTTGTAAATCTCTCTGTTTACAGCTTTGATTTTAGTGGCAGTTGGTACAGAACTCATGTAGGATTAGGTACATTAGATCCCACAGTAGGAAAAACTTTTCCAAGGGGCTATTTCTTAAAATAAAATGTCCTTTCTAGAATAAAGTGGGCAACTTAGCAAAAGCAACTCCTTCTTATCAAATTCAGAAAAAGAACTCGTAAGATTCCAAGAACACACATACATATATCCCCTCCATGACTGGCCCCTGGGAATCTTCCCAACATCAGCTCTGAAAATGGTATGCACTTACTTTTTACTCTGAACTGCAAATATTCGTCAAATGCTAGGGTAGGAAACAGCATTGCTTTATATTTTCATGAAGGATTTATAGAGTGAAGCCAGCTAGTTGAAAAGGAAATCATAAGGAAATACCAGAAGGCTTGTTAGCAATAGACAACAATATCTACTTTGGCCACTTGTAACTTTTTTTGTCTCTACTTGCCCTGTTCTAGCCATATGTCTCCTCATTTTTCCCCAGGAGAACTAAGTCGGCAGCTGCCACCGGGCCTTTGCATACGCTATGTCCATTCCGTGGTTCTTCTTTAATACACATTCACCTCTCCTTGATCTCTGTGTAGGTGTTAACTCTTCTTACTGATCACCTTGTCTAAAATAATGTCTCTGGTAAAAAAAAAATATATATATATATATACATCCATTATAGTCAGAGCATTTATCACTACTGGATATATTATATATTAAAAAAAAATTTTTTTTTTGCTAATTGTTTATCTTTCCTTCTGGACTGTGAGCCAAAGTGATGGGTCTTTGTTTTCTTCTCTGTTGCCTTTGATATTGGAATAGCGTCTGCTCCTCCAGAAGCATCCAACAAGTATTCACTGCACGAATGAATAACTAAGCATCTCTTCCATGGGCATCTTTTTCTTTTTGAGTTGTCATGCATCTGTATACGCTCAGTCACATCTGACTCTCTGTGGCTTCATGAACTGTAGCCCCCCAGGCTCCTCTGTCAATGGAACGTTCTCAGCAAGAATACTGCAGTGGGTTGCCACTTCCCTCTCCAAGGGATCTTCCTGACCCAGAGACTGAATCTGCACCTCCTGCGTTGGCTGGCAGATTCTTTACTTCTGTGCCACCTGGGAAGCCCATGACGTATTAGGACCCCCCCCCACCCCCCCGCCAAAAAAAATAACCATTCTTGATGCCAATCAGCTTTTCTGATCCTGTGTGGGACATTTCTAACATATGCATTACTATTGTTTTCAGTAATTACAAAACTGACCATCATTTTAGAAAGTAGCTGGGTTTACTCCCTTGAAATATTATTTCTCCAGAAGAATCTCCTACAGTATAAATCTGGCTCGGGATATTTATTCTCTGCATCAGAGAGTCATTAAAACTCCTCGTGGCTCTCATAATTAGAGCTCTAAGCCAATTTTACAGCTAGTTGATCAAAAGCTCACACAGAAAGGGCAGCATGTTTAGACCTCTGTTACCTCAAGTATATTGCAAACCACAAGCACGGATCTTCTCTCCTGGCATGACCCCCGTATGTCAGAAAGAGAGCTAGTCCGCTAAAGCTCACCATCATTAACCCAGGGCATGTAGGAGGTCTGGGAGGAGACCCAAGAGACCAGCTCTCCGCCTGCCGCTGGGGTTGCACCTTGTTGCTCCTTTTGGGGGTTGCTTTTTAGCTCTTGTTAATGTATTTTCCAATTCCCCTGACTCATCAAGAGAAACAAGTACCCCCGTGTGGGCTGTATATCAACGAATGTCTTTACAACAAACATTTACTGACTCCTTGCTATTTTCTTATTCCTTGTTTGACTTTATCGCTTGCTAAAATTTCATACCACTCAGCAAGGAAAAGGACCAAGCTAGTGAAACATGCAACAGCTTGGAGGATTCTAGAAAGATGCTACACTGAGAGAAAGAAGTGAAGATGCAAGTTGCTCAGTCGTGTCTGTCTCTTCGTGATCCCAGGGACTGTAGCCTGCCAGGCTCCTTCTCCTCTCCAGGCCAGGATGTTGGATCCCCTGTCTCCAGGGGATCATCCCAATCCAGGGACTGAACCCAGGTCTTCTACCTTGCAGGTGGATTCTTTACCATTTGAGCCCCTGGGGAAGCCCTCTGAGCCACAAGGGAGTGAGCCATCATTTATACTGTATGATTTTATATGAACACAAAATATATATTCTATTCCATTTATACGATATACTCAAAAGACAAATCTCTAGTGATACAGTTACTTCAGCCATTCTGCAGGACTTTGGAAAAGTTCTACAAAATAGCATCTTCTAATGAGGAAAACAGTAGATTGCTACCATGGAAATACGAAGGACTGTTAATGCCAATGAACGGTGGACTGACCATGCATCTAAACAGAAGACCCAAAAACGAGTGCCTGGTCATACTGAAGACTTGTGTATCTTCAATATTCCTAAATTTATGTCCTGAAAGTGTTTTTGTTTCCTTGAAGCAGCTACAAATTGAGAATGCAAAGCTGTGTGCAGGAACTGAGCCTCTGTTGCCCTTAAACTGAAGCACAGCTTACAAAGAACTGTGTTTAATGTTGAAGGGTTTCACCAGCACTGTGGGTCCTAAGCTGTAAAGCTACCACATCAGTGTCAACACTGAAGGTTTGCAAATTCACATGGAGAAGTCCTTCAATGGCAGCCTTGGACCCAATGCACGGCTACGTATCACATGGTTACCCACTTCTATTTTATATAGTGTCCCAGTCATTCAAACAGCAGGCTTCGACCAGCAAGAGCGATCGAGCACAGGTAATAAGTCTTCTGTAACACCTGGCGATCCACTCACTGTCTGCTCTTCAACCTACATATTGAGCATCTATTATGTGCCTGACAGCGTTTGAGGCACTTCACCTCATCAGTGGCTGAGCTAACCCTTACCCTGGTCCTTGCAGAGCTCGAATTCTTTCATGTAACTCCTGTGTGGCTTAAATCAGCACTGTCTTCAGATACAAATGGAATTCTTCCCAAGGAAGACCATTTAAAATGGTATATGGGAACTTCCCTGGTGGCCCAGTGGTTGAGACTTCACCTTCCAACGCAGGGGGATTGGGTACAATCTCTGGTTGGGGATCTAAGATCCCACATGCCTCACACGGAAAAAAATAAAAAACAACAACATAAAACAGGAGCAATACTGTAATAAGTCAATAAAGACTTTTAAAATTGTCCACATTAAATTCATGTTGATGTATGACAGAAACCATCACAATACTCTAAAGCAATTATCCTCCAATTAAAAATAAAATTTTAAAAACTATAAAAAATCTTCAAAAAAATAAAATAAAGTGGTCCGTAGTGAATCAAGGTATCATATTGTCCAGGAAATACTGCAGAAACTCAAATTATTGTGGATCAAATAAACTTAGAAATAATATTCAGTTCAGTTCAGTTCAGTTGCTCAGTTGTGTCCGACTCTTTGCGACCCCATGAATCGCAGCACGCCAGGCCTCCCTGTGCATCACCAACTCCCGGAGTTCATTCAGACTCACGTCCGTAGAGTTGGTGATGCCATCCAGCCATCTCATCCTCTGTCGTCCCCTTCTCCTCCTGCCCCCAATCCCTCCCAGCATCAGAGTCTTTTCCAATGAGTCAACCTTCGCATGAGGTGGCCAAAGTACTGGAGTTTCAGCTTTAGCATCATTCCTTCCAAAGAAATCCCAGAGCTGATCTCCTTCGGAATGGACTGGTTGGATCTCCTTGCAGTCCATGGGACTCTCAAGAGTCTTCTCCAACACCACAGTTCAAAAGCATCAATTCTTTGGCACTCAGCCTTCTTCACAATCCAACTCTCACATCCATACATGACCACAGGAAAGACCATAGCCTTGACTAGACGGACCTTTGTTGGCAAAGTAATGTCTCTGCTTTTGAATATGCTATCTAGGTTGGTCATAACTTTCCTTCCAAGGA
>NW_011495075.1:3661226-3670798 GCF_000754665.1 Bison bison bison
TTCACTTTCTGCCCTAAGGGTGGTGTCATCTGCATATCTGAGGTTATTGATATTTCTCCCAGCAATCTTGATTCTAGCTTGTGCTTCTTCCAGCCCAGTGTTTCTCATGATGTACTCTGCACATAAGTTAAGTAAGCAGGGTGACAATATACAACCTTGATGTACTCCTTTTCCTATTTGGAACCAGTCTGTTGTTCCATGTCCAGTTCTAACTGTTGCTTCCTGACCTGCATACAGATTTCTCAAGAGGCAGGTCAGGTGGTCTGGTATTCCCATCTCTTTCAGAATTTTCCACAGTTTATTGTGATCCACACAGTTGCTTTACTATTATTAGTAGTAAAGTAAATAATACTTTACTAATAAGTATTTCAACCAGGATAAAATACAGGACTTTGGGTTATTAAAAGGGTATTCCAACATTTCTGAAAGCTTAAAATGGATTATACTAATTTTAAAGTGCAAGCAACACCGTGATAAATCATAATTATTACTAATGTTTACTGTCCATCCTACAGGAAATCAGTCCTGGGTGTTCATTGGAAGGACTGATGTTGAAGCTGAAACTCCAATTCTTTGGCCACCTGATGCGAAGAGCTGACTCATTTGAAAAGACCCTGATGCTGGGAAAGATTAAAGGCAGGAGGAGAAGGGGACGACAGAGGATGAGATGGTTGGGTGGCATCACTGACTCAATAGACATGGGTTTGGGTGGACTCCGGGAGTTGGTGATGGACAGGGAGGCCTGGCGTGCTGCGGTTCATGGGGTCGCAAAGAGCCGGACACGACTGAGCGACTGAACTAACTGACTGATTACTTGCTCAGTGCTAAGCTTCTGTGCTAAATACACCTTCATAACAAACATCTTCAAAAAATTATCATATTGTCTTAACAAAGCACATTAAGAATACACCTAAGGCTGGTAGCTGTCATCTGTCATCCTATACCTACACTGTCAAAAAAGATGGTCGTTCTCAGGTAGCTACCAAGCACTTGAAGTGCAACTAGTCCAAATGAAGATATTCTATAAACAAAATACACGCCAGGTTACAGGAACTTGTTCTTCAATCATTCAGTCGTGTCTGACTCTGCGACCTCATGGACTGCAGCACCTCAGTCTTCCCTGTCCTTCCCTATCTCCCAAAGTTTGCTGAAATTTGTGTCCATTGAATCAGCGATACCATCTCTCTCATCCTCTGTTGTCCCCTTCTCCTCCTGCCTTTAATCTTTCCCAGCATCAGGGTCTTTTCCAATGAGTCAGCTCTTCACATCAGGTGACCAAATGATTGGAGCTGCAGCTTCAGCATCAGTCTTTCTAATGAATATTCAGGACTGATTTCCTCTAGGATTAACTGGTTGGATCTCCTTGCTGTCCAACAAACTCTCAAGAGTCTTCTCCAGCCCCACAGTTCGAAAGCACAAATTCTTTGGCACTCAGCCTTCTTGATGGTCCAACTCTCACATCCATGCATGACTACTGGAAAAACCATAGCTTTGACTAGATGGACCTTTTTCAGCAAAGTGATGGCTTTGCTTTTTAATACATTGCCTGGGTGTGTCATGACAAACAATAATGCAATAATTTTACATTTTATATTAAAATAATAGCATAGCTATATTGGGCTAAGTACATATATTGTTCAAGCTAATTTTTCCAATTTTTTAAATACAATTCTAGAAAATTTAAAATGACATTTATGGCTCACTTTGAGGCTATTACACTTTGCACTCATAATCTGGTTGACTTTTTACAACAAACCCATCAAATGGGTGATGTTACCCTCATTTAAAAAATAAAGATTCTAAGGCTGAGATGAAATTTTCCAAAGTCTAATGGGACAGTTGCAGTAATCCAGCCTAATAATAACTATTTTAATACTTCTCCAAAGAAAAGTAGGTAATATTGTAGTTTCATAACAGTGTGTCTTTTAAATTTTTCACTACTTAAGACATTGAATTTAGTAACAGTAATTTTTTTTTGAGTTTGGTATAAAATCCAATATTGGATGTAGAGGAAATTTTTAATTTTGGTGGAACTACTTTGGTAAGTAGTTTTCTATTATTTTTCAACATCTTTGTAGCAAAAGGAAAATTTCATCCACATGTCTGTGCTTCTTGTGTACTCACTTATCAAAAGGTTATTTTATAAAAGCTATTTGATGTCTTAGAAGCTATATCACTTCAAAATGATTTTGTTTGAACTAGAAAGACCCAGTTGCCTGAACTGTAAACAGAAAAGAACTTGAACCTGATGCCTCAGTGACATTTGATTTCAAGTTTGGGACCCAGAAAGATCATTCGGATCCTAGAATTTAGAACAGTCTAACAACCTTGAGGTAGAAGGCAATCATTAGTGGAGTCTCCTGCTAAATTAAATGCATGCTTTCCCCAAACACTCAGGGAAGAGGAAAACAAACACACAAAAACCAGCTGTATTGCCTTCACAACTCCCTGCTCAAGAAAGGCTGAGTTTACAGAGGAGACCAATTAGGAGCTGACTGTTGGCTTTAGCAAAGGATAATCGTACAAATCCTACAAATCTAACTCCGCTGGTAAAATTATCTTTTTGCTTTTTCATACTATTCATGGAAATTGTATTTCAATCATATCATTACTTGACAGAGAAGCTGAGAGAGAGAGGAGACGATAGGAAATACTGGTGATCACTGTTAGTGAAAAGACAATCAGCAAGATAAGTGGCAATGAGTCTAAAACCGCAAGGGACTCAGCCAACAAGTCCAGGTCTTCATCTTACACTGGGGTTAATTTCTGGTCCACCCACGCCAGGTTGAAACTACTGAAGTCAAAAATGCATTGATATACCCACTCTACCCATGGGCTTCCCAGGTGGCTCACTGTTAAAAAAAAATCCAACGTCAATGCAGGAGACATGGGTTCAGTCTCTGCGTCGGGAAGATCTTCTGGAGAAGGAAATGGCAACCAACTCCAGTATCCTTGTCAGGAGAATCCCATGAATTGAAGAATCTCGTAGGCTATGGTCCATAGCGTTGCAGAGAGTTGAACACGACTGAGTGTCTGAACACACACAATAAATGATATATCTGGGCTTGTGAAGGCATCTTATGGGGCATATTGTGGCTGTATATTCCTAAAAAAACAGATTTAAAGAGTCTAGATAATTTATTTTAAAAATTCACAAACCAATTATTTGCTCTTTTAAGACCAGCAATAATGGGTTTAATGATGTCTTTCAACTTTATTTGCCAGACTTATAATTCAGAAAGTAAGACACAGGAACTCTGTGGAAACTATCATAAATACATGAAAAAAAACTTCTGAGCATGGTATTAATATAATGATTGTGAACTTGCCCTCAATTTGTACTGTGTGAAGGTCAACTTAGAAGTCACCTGCTGTGGCCAGCTTCCTTTTTTTTTTTAATAGTTGATTTACAATACAGCTTCAGTTGTACAGGATAGTGATTCAGCTTTGACCTTTTTTGCAGATTATATATTTTTTAGAAAAGTCTATCGATCCCACTCACAGCATTGGTGACCTTATCCATTCTCTGAAAAAATTCTGTAAAAATAATGCATAATGCAAATGATAATCCAAACTGAATTTAACTTACAAAACAAGTAAATTTTAATATGATGTACAGTGTAGTGAATTCTGTTTTATTTTGGTAGATAATGGGCTCTCAGAGTAATGTCTTAGAAGAAATAGAAGTTCAAACCCTAGGGAAGATAAAAGAACTGAATGCAAGCTACAGCATGTCCATGGAAGGTGTGATCAATGAGCTTTTAAGCATCGTCTGTGACGTGAAACCGGAAATCCATGTGAACTACAGAATCACCGCCTAAATGTGCATCTGATTGCTCAATAAATACTGTTTCCATGCCACCTGGTTGTTTATGGCTTCCTGTTTGTATTAAGAGATTTGAAATGTACATCTTACATTTACTACACATCTACAGGTTCTCATGTGACGTAATTCACACATGAATACTGAATTTAAAAGCAAACCAACAAAAAGTTGCCATAGCGTTCCTGGTAATAGGTGTGACCTTCTCTTCTAATTTGGGCTAAGCCAAGAATGCAGAGTTAACATGTTTTTGACACATGAGCAAAAGCATGGATTTGGCCATTTTTAGTGGGTATGGGTTTTTTGTTTTTCTGATTTCGTCCCCTCTTTATCAGCTTAGAAAATGTGTTCTTAGTTGTGGTTGTTGAAAGGTCATTTTTAAGGGAGATAGAATCATGACTCTAATATTGGTATAAAATTATTATATGTTAAGGATTTTAACTCATTAATCAATGAGGAAACCAGTAAGATGTTATCATTAGCTCAAAGAATGAGACCTTCATAGGTAGAAAGAGAGATGATAAGACAGACACACACACACGTACACGTACATAAAGAGGAGTGGGCTCTATAACTATCCTCTCTGCCTAATCTCAACTAGGGAAATATTCTTCTCTTTCAAGAAGAAAAAAAAAAAATGACAGATGAGTTGCTAGCACACATGCTTAGGCTAAAAACAAAACAAAACCAATCAAACAACAGAGCAACAGCAACAAGAAGACCTTAAAGGAGAAACAGTAGGTTCGGGGGTGTGATGACCTGAATGTCTGTATTCCCTACCCCCAAATCCATATGCAGAAATCTAATTCCCATTGTCACGGCGTTTGGAGGTAGAACCTTGGGAGATAATCAAGTCATGAGGGTGGCACTCTTGTGAAAGGGATTAGTGGCATTATTAGAAGAGACCAGGACTCCCTTGGTTCAGTGGGTGAGAATCCTCCAGCCAGCGCAGGGAGCAAGGTGTGATCCCCGGTCTGGGAAGAGCCCACACGCAGCAGGGCATCTAAGCCTGCAGCTCCGACCCTGTGAACCCAGAAGCCTGCGCTTCTCAACCAGAGAAGCCACCACAGTGAGAAGCACTCGCCCCACAACACAGCAACACAGATGCAGCACAGCCACAACCAGTGCAATGAAAGCGGCCTGGAGGCTGCCGCCCACTTTCTGCACGCAAGGCCGCAAGAAGCCGTCTGTCTGCAGCCTGGAAGACGACCCTCGCTGAACCTGGGCATGCTGCGCCCTTCATCTGAGACTTCCAGTCTCCAGGACCGTGGAAAGTAAGTTTCTGTTACCCATAAGCCACCTGGTCTACGGCACTTTGTAATAGGAGCCCCCACTCCCACCTCAAGGGACTAAGTGTGCCATGCAGCCCGGTTGCCCAGGGAGTCATAGCTAACTTCTTAAGTTGTTGATGTTGTTCAGTCAGTAAGGCATGTCCGACTCTTTGCAACCCTGTGGATTGCATGTCAGGCTCCCCTGTCCTCCACTGTCTCCCGGAGTTTGCTCAAATTCATGTCATCGAGTCACTGATGCCATCCAACCCTCTCATCCTCTGTCACCCCCTTCTCCTGCCCTCAATCTTTCCCAGCATCAGCATCTTTCTAATGAGCTTTCTCTTCGCATCAGGTGGCCAAAATATTGGAGCTTCAGCATCAGTCCTGCCAATGAATATTCAAGGCTGATCTCCTTTAGAATTGACTGGTTTGATCGCCTAGTTAAGGGACTCCCTAAGTCTACGCGATTCTCAAGAGTCTTAAGTACCAGGTACTTTAAGTGCCATGTATAAATTATCTTGATTCTGTTGTGGTGTGTATTATTAGCATCCCCATTGAACATGATTGGAAATAAGATCAAGATATTTGCCTAGAGTTGCTTGAGAACTACAGACAATTCAAGGCTTCAATCTAGAAATATGACTCCAATGTCTTCATGCTTCTGTACTTACTCTGCTGGCTCCCTGAAAAGTTTCTATATTTACACCAGTAAGGTCTGAGGCACTCTGATTCTCCAATAATTTGTGTTATTATTGTTGTTTAGTTGCAAAGTCATGTCCAAATCTTTGCAACCCCATGGACTATGGCATGCCACACCTCCCTGCTCCTCACCATCTCCTGGAGTTTGCCTAAGTTCATGTCCATTGGATTGGTGGTGCCATTTATATAAGGACAAATTTTAATTCCAATCCAAACAAAATTTAATTAGGGAATTTTCATTTTTACCAAACTATGCATATACTCAATTCCAAACACAAACTTAAATGATTCTAACTGATCATTGTTTTTAGACTCCCTCGTAGAATGCTGGTATAGAATCTGCCTGCAATGCAGGAGACCTTGATTTGATTCCTGGGTCAGGAAGATCCCCTGAAGAAAGGACATGCTACCCACTCCAGTATTCTTGGGCTTCCCTGGTGGCTTAGCTGGTAAAGAATCTACCTGCAATGTGGGAAACCTGGGTTCAATCCTTGCATTGAGGAGATCCCTTGGAAAAGGGAAGAGCTACCCACTCTAGTATTCAGGCCTGGAGAATTCCATGGAAAGTGTAGTCCACGGGGTCACAAAGAGTCAGACACGACTGAGCAACTTTCAGTTAGATTACCAGCACCGCTGTCTCCTTTTAGCAGACAAAATTTAAAATTTTATCACAGTTTTAGATCTCAGAAATACAATTACATTCACATTAGGTAAACATAAGACACTTTGAATTCCATTTGTTTCTCTATTTTCCCAACTTTGGAAGCAATGAAAACAAAACAAATTTGTTTACTGGTTTTATGTTGTAGATTTCTCCATTTACCGGAAAGACAACTGATTCCCCAGTTAATGATCAGAAAGGTATCAACTTTCCTAAGACACTGTCCCTCATTTTTTCAGAGGGAGGGGAGGTTTGTAGGAGAAGCTGAAGACATCAAACAAAGGTGTCTCCATAAAACGAGGGCAGGATTTCCATCTCAACACAGATTTGGAGAATTCATTACTCTCTCCTACAGCTCAAGGCATGTCAAACAATGCATAAAACAGCACATGTGAAAAGTCGTCATGTGAGAAGATCACTTGGAAAAACACAGCCTTGTGATTTGCCTTGAGTATCTAATTTCATGAAAAATATCTTAAGTAACTTATCCCATGAAAACCATCAAGCTGTCAATTTTCTGGATGTAAAAACCTCAGATAGAGTGTCTGGAACACCCAACCTGATAAGTTCCTGAGCGTGCAGAGGAGATAGGATGATTATTTTAAGCCTTAAGCAGTGTGGAAACACACTAAAGTCAGCACAGGGTCTTCCTCGGCAAGAATCGGCTCCCACGTCCAGAAGGCAGCCATGAAGATTGCGTCTGGTCCCAGCATTGCCTCAAGTTCTCTGTGTCCTGCTGGTAATTCAGTCTCTCTGGGCCTCAGATTCTTTTTTTATTTTTAACTTTTTATTTTGCACTGAAGCACAGCCAATTAACAATGTTGTGGTCATTTCAGGCGGACAGAAAGAGGACTCAGCCATACATATACATGTATCCATTCACCACCCCAAACTCCCCTCCCATCCAAGCTGCCTTATAACACTGAGCAGAGATTCCTGTGCTATCCAGTAGGTCCTTGTTGGTTATCCATTTTAAACTGAACAGTGTGTACATGTCCATCCCAAACCGCCTAACTATCCCTTCCCCCCATCCTTCCGCCTGGCAATCGGAAGTGCATTCTCAAGTTGGATTCTTTCTTTAATGGCTTAATTGACAAAATGCTGTTGAACTAAGTGATCCTGACAGGTCTTCACTCCTTCATGGATCACAGCCTTGATGCTGCAAAGAGGCTTGCATGACTCAGTGAACCTATGAGCCTTGCCCTTCAGGGCCACCCAAGACAGACAGGTCATAGTGGAGAGACCTGACCAAACATGGCCCACTGGAGGAGGGAGTGGCAGACCACTCCGGCATTCCTGCTGTGATGCCCTGTGAACAGTATGAAGAGGCAAAAAGATGTGACACCAGAAGGTGAGACTCCCAGCTCAGAAGGTGTCCAGTATGCTAGTGGGGAAGAGCAGAGGGCGGCTACTAACAGCTCCAGAAAGGATGAAGCTGCTGGACCAAAGTGGAAACGATGCTCAGTTGTAGATGTGTCTGGTGGTGAAAGTAAAGTCTGAAGCTGATAAGGCTCCAATACTTTAGCCACCTGATGCAAAGAGCTGGCTCACTGGAAAAGATTCTGATGCTGGGAAAGACTGAAGGCAAAAGGAGAAAGGGGTGGCAGAGGATATAATGGTTAGATAGCATCACTGAACCAATGGGCATGAATTGAGCACACTCCTGGAGACAGTGAAGGACAGGGAAGCATGGTGTGTTGCAGTCCATGGGGTCACAGAGAGTCAGATACAACTGAGCTACTGAATAACAACAGCAGCAGGCCTTCCACATTTAGTCCCGCCAACTAAATCAAGTCAATTTCAAAGAGTGGTGCCCACTATGAGCCCTTTTCTCATCCACTTGTGTAGCATCTGTTAATTTTCCCATGACCCCACAACTACCCTAAACACTGTGTTAGCAGGACTTTGTGCTGACACCCAGCATTCTGGATTCTCTGTAACTCACATAGTTTTACTATTCAAATTTGGTTTCATGTCTTTGCTTAACTGAATGAGTCATTTTCCAAGAACTCTTACACTCTCACAGATGGCAGAGTCACCAGAGTTTACTCTATTTACATACGAGAAGGTTTTACATATTTCAGAGATAACTCACTTATTTCTGCCAGCTTCCCCAGTCACAAAAATGTTGACCTTTCTGCACATGTCCTCATCCTGCAGGCTTTATCTGTCCCCACAGGTCTTCACACAGAAGGGTGCTTAGAATCCTCCTCTATTTTTGTTTTCATTCTTTCTAACATGAACAATGACTCTATTAAGTTCTTAATCATTTCCAATCTATCTGAAAACAAAACCGTGCCACTTGCAGAAATGGAGAGGGATAAAAAGATTTCAGACTTTTTTGCCTCTATGCTAGTGTGCACACACACACACACCCCCACACCCACACACACACACACAATCAACAACTGTCACCAGAAAATCAACCCTATTAACCTTCCAAATAGACTGACTTGGAGTAGAGCTGCAGCTAAACATGGAACAACATACTGGCTCCAAATAGGAAAAGGAGTATGTCAAGGCTGTATACTGTCACCCTGCTTATTTACCTTATATGCAGAGTACATCATGAGAAACACTGGACTGGAAGAAGCACAAGCTGCAATCAAGACTGCCAGGAGAAATATCCTCAGATATGCAGATGACACCACCCTTATGGCAGAAAGTGAAGATGAACTCAAAAGCCTCTTGATGAAAGTGAAAGAGGAGAGTGAAAAAGTTGGCTTAAAACTCAACATTCAGAAAACTTAAGATCATGGCATCCAGTCCCATCACTTAATGGGAAATAGATGGGGAAACAGTAGAAACAGTGTCAGACTTTATTTTTTTGGGCTCCAAAATCACTGCAGATGGTGACTGCAGCCATGAAATTAAAAGACGCTTACTCCTTGGAAGGAAAATTATGACCAACCTAGATAACATATTACAAAGCAGAGACATTACTTTGCCAACAAAGGTCCACCTAGTCAAGGCTATGGTTTTTCCAGTGGTCATGTATGGATGTGAGAGTTGGACTGTGAAGAAAGCTGAGCGCCGAAGATTTGATGCTTTTGAACTGTGGTGTTGGAGAAGACTCTTGAGAGTCCCATGGACTGCAAGGAGATCCAACCAATCCATT
>NW_011495075.1:3670912-3677248 GCF_000754665.1 Bison bison bison
AGGAGGAGAAGGGGACGACAGAGGATGAGATGGCTGGATGGCATCACCGACTCAATGGACATGAGTTTGAGTGAACTCTGGGAGTTGGTGATAGACAGGGAGGCCTGCTGTGCTGCAATTCATGGGGTCGCAAAGAGTCGGACACAACTGAGCAACTGAACTGAACTGAAAGCTATTCTAGAACCAAGGTTATCACAGCATGTAAGAACCCAGCCTAGATGAGCAGAACCACATTACTTGCAGTTGATCATCACACTGAATGAGAAAAGAAGAGACCTTATAAACCACCCATCCCTTCATGGATCACAGCTGTGTCCTGGTGAAGGGGCTTGCATAACTCAGTGAAGCTATGAGCCATGGCATTCAGAGCCACCAAAGATGGACATGGTCCACTGGAGGAAGGGATGGCAAAGCACTTCAATATCCTTGTCCCGAGAACCCCATGAACAGTATGAAAAGGCAAAAAGATAGGACACCAGGAGATGAGCCTCCAGGTCAGAAGGTGTCTGATACGCTACTAGGGAAGAGCAGAGGGCAATTACCAAGAGCTCCATAAAGGATGAAGCAACTGGGCCAAAGTGGAAATGATGCTCAGTTGTAGATGTGTCTGGTGGTGAAAGTAGTCTGATGCTGAAAAGAACAGTATTGCATAGGAACCTGGAATGTTAGGTCCATGAATCAAGGGAATTTAGATGTGGTCCAACAGGAGATGGCAAGAGTGAACATGGACATCTTAGGAATCAGTGGATACAATGGACAGGAATTGGTGAATTTGATTCAGACGACCATTGTACCTACCCCTGTGGACAAGAATCCCTTGGAAGAAATGGAGTAGCCTTGACTGATAGTCAACAAAAGAGTACAAAATGCAGTGCTTGGGTGCAATCTCAAAAATGACAGAATGATCTCAGTTCGTTTCCACTGCAAACCATTCAGCATCA
Source organism: Bison bison bison (assembly GCF_000754665.1). Taxonomy (NCBI): domain Eukaryota; kingdom Metazoa; phylum Chordata; class Mammalia; order Artiodactyla; family Bovidae; genus Bison; species Bison bison. The sequence continues at coordinate 3,671,854 of NW_011495075.1, forward strand.
GAGTAATCCAAATCTGTGCACCAAACACTGATGCCAAAGAAGACGAAGTTGACCAGTTCTATGAAGACCTACAAGATCTTCTAGAATTAACACCAATAAAAGATGTCTTTTATATAACAGGGGATTGGAATGCAAAAGTAGGAAGTCAAGAGATACTTGGAGCAACAGGCAAGTTTGGCCTTGGAGTACAGAATGAAGCAGGGCAAAGGCTGACAAAATTTTGTCATGAGAACACGCTGGTCATAGCAAACACCCTTTTCCAACAACATAAAAAATGACTTTATACGTGGACATCACCAAAAGGTCAATAGTGAAATCAGATTGATTATAGTCTTTGCAGCTGAAGATGGAGAAGCTCTATACAGTCAGCAAAAACAAGACCTGGAGCTGACTATGGTCCAGATCATCCATCAGCTCTTTATTGTAAACTTCAGGCTTAAATTAAAGAAAGTAGCAAAAACCACTAGACCATCCAAGTATGACCTAAATCAAATCCCTTATGATTATACAATGGAGGGGACAAATAGATTCAAGGGGTTAGATCTGGTAAACAGAATGCCTGAAGAACTATGGACAGAGGTTTGTAACACTGGACAGGAGGCAGTGATCAAAACCATTCCCAAGAAAAAGAAATGCAAGCAAGTAAAATGGTTGTCTGAAGAGGCTTTAAAAATAGCTGACAAAAGTAGAGAAGAGAAAAACAAGGGAGAAAGGGAAAGTTATCCAACTGAATGCAGAGTTCCAGAGAATAGCAAGGAGAGATAAGAAAATCTTCTTAAATGAACAATGCAAAGAAGTAGAGGAAAACAGAATGGGAAAGACTAGGGATCTCTTCAAGAAAATTGGAGATATCAAGGGAACATTTCATACAAAGATGGGCACAATAAAGGTCAGAAATGGTAAGGACCTAACAGAAGCAGAAGATATTAAGAAGAGATGGCAAGAATACACTGCAGAACTGTACAAAAAACGTCTTAATGACTGGGATAACCACGATGGTGTGATCACTCACCAAGAGCCAGACATCCTAGAGGGTGAAGTCAAGTGGGCCTTAGGAAGCATCACTACAAAGCTAGTGGAGGTGATGGAATTCACACTGAGCTATTTCAAATCCTGAAGGATGATGCTGTTAAGTGCTGCACTCAATATGTCAGCAAATTTGGAAAACGAGCAGTGGCCACAGGACTGGAAAAAGTCAGTTTTCATTCCAATCCCAAAGAGAGGCAATGCTAAGGAATGCTCAAACTACCGCACAATTCCATTCATCTTGGATGCTAGTAAGGTTATGCTCAAAACCCTTCAATCTAGGCTTCAGCAGGATGTCAACCAAGAACTTTCAGATATACAGTCTGGGTTTAGAACAGGCAGAGGAAGCAGAGACCAAATTGCCAACATTCCTTGGATCATAGAGAAATAAACAGACTTCCAGAAAAACATCTACTTTTGCTTCATGAACTACACTAAACCATTTGACTGTGTGGGTCATAAGAAACTGTGGAAAATTCTTGAAGAGATGGGAATACCAGACCACCCTGTCTCCTGAGAAACCTGTATGCAGGTCAAGAGGCAACAGTTAGGATCTTACGTGGAACAATGGGCTGGTTCAAAATTGGGAAAAGCATATGGCAAGGTTATTTATTGCCACCTTGTTTAATTTAACTTATATGCAGAGCACATCATGCAAAATGTTAGGCTGGATGAATCACAAGCTAAAATCAAGATTGCAGGGAGAAATATCAACAGCCTCAGATATGCAGATGGTACCATCCTAATGGCAGAAAGTGAAGAGGAACTAGAGAGCCTCTTGATGAGGGTGGAAGAGGAGAGTCAAAAAGCTGTCTTAAAACTCAACATTAAAAAACCAAGATCATGGCATCCAGTCCCATCACTTCGTGACAAACAGACAGGGAAATAGTGGAAGCGGTGACAAATTGTATTTTCTTGGGCTCCAGAATCCTGGCTGCAGCTCCGAAATTAAAAGAACTTGCTCCTTGGAAGGAGAGCTATGACAGACCGAGACAGTGTGTTAAAAAGCAGAGACGCGACTTTGCAACAAAGATCTGATAGTCAAAGGCGCACAATCAAAGCTATACAATGGGCTTCCAGTAGTCATGTATGGATGTGAGAGGTGGACCATAAGGGAGGTTGAAGGCTGAAAAAATTGATGCTTTTGAACTGTGGTGTTGGAGAAGACTCTTGAGAGTCCCTTGGACCACAGAGAGATCAAGGCAGTCAATCTTCAACAACAACAACTGGGATTCCACTAAAGAAGCAAAGATTGCAATGCAGAGTAGAAGAAAACTATTACGGAAGCTATATCCCTGTGGGGAAAAGCAGCATAGGATTCTCATTAAAACAGGAGTTGACCTTCGATAAAAGCAGGGCCTCTTGTATGAATTGGAAGATGACAGTGGAATCATATGCAAGTGGGTAGGTAGACTTAGTGCTCAGATGACTAATTTCAGGTCTCATTTACTGCTGTTGTTGTTTGTGTCTTAATGAATAGGAGGAAAATGATTAGCTGAGTGAGAAATTTTAGGAGCCTTATCAAGACAAAACAAGGGGAGAAATGGTCATTTTAGGAAGTAAGAAGATGGCTATGCTAGGGACGTGTAACAGGATTACCAAGCAGTGTTGAGTGTCAGAATGAGATGCACCGTCATCCTTTTGAATGAGATGATGCCAGTGGTATGCTTTCCTCTGGTGATGGTGGGATTCAGGAGTGGGCGAGGGGTGCGCACCTCAAGACTCATCATCCAAGACCTGAGATCTGCTCTCCTGTTCTGCTTCCTTCAGCTCAAAAGTTGCCCTGAGATAATTCTCCTCAAAATGGCTATCATGGCCTTAAAAGTGAAAGTGAGAGTGAGAGTCGTTCAGTGGTGCCCAACTCTCTGTGACCCTGTGGACTATACAGTCCATGGAATTCTCCAAGCCAGAATGCTGGAGTAGGTAGGCTTTCCTTTCTCCAGGGGATCTTCCCAACCGAGGGATCAAACCCAGGTCTCCCGCATTGCAGGCAGACCCTTTACCAGCTGAGCCACAGGGGAAGCCCAAGAATACTGGAGTGGGTAACCTTTCCCTTCTCCAGCGGATCTTCCCAACCCAAGAATCGAACCGGGGTCTCCTGCATTGCAGGCGGATTCTTTACCAACTGAGTTTTCAGGGAAGCCCTGACTGGACCACCAGGAAATTCTCTAAAGACAGGAATCCAGAGGTTGTTGAAAATATTATGGCTCTATTTTATCAGTGAGAGAATGAGAGGGGACATCATAGCTGCTGTTTCTAACTGGTGGTCCTGCTTCCTGTTCTCCATCCCCCAGGTCGGTGTGATGCTGGCCTTAGGAGGAGTCACTGGCACAGAGAGTTGCTTCACTCACCTTCCAGAGCGGCCTGAAGGAGTCACTCACCAGTGACATAACTGCAGATCTTACAAATCCTGTATAGTAGTCGTCATTCATCCACCCATTCATTTATTCAGCCAAGGTTGCTGAATCCTGTTGAATCACACATTTGAGATGGAAAGTACAGACTCAGCCAGGACGGCAACTGCCACGCCCATGTCCCTGCTCCTCTTGCCTCCAGTGTAAGAGGGGATGTTTTGAAGGCATGGGTTTCTCTGTGTCCTGAAATCAATTAAACTCCTGTTATGACTCTGGGAAGAGAATCACGCTGACTATCACCCTGGCTGAAGAGTTCATGTCACACCAGCCCTGCAATTAGACTGTCTGGACTCGTGGCCAGCACCATCAGTGACTGATGGTGACTTTGAACATGTTAATAACCTCTCTGAGTTATAGCTCCGTCATCCCTAGGACAAGAGTGATGCTGTTACTACAAAGAGTTATGATGAATATTAAATAACTAGATTCCCAGAAAGCTCTCGGAATGTTACCAGGCACGTTATGTGTGATATATGAGCTTCTAATAATCATGACAAATATTATCATTATTATAGCTGAAAAAGAACTAAGCCAAATACACTGATTTAAGAGAGGAACAAGTGTGGTAGGGGATGGTGAGGTGGGGAATGGCAGAAAACCAGTGTGATTTATGTTTGCAGCCAGTTTAAACAGACCATTATGAAATTACCTCATTTTTAAAGTAAACTGTTTATGTTTGGAGAAGTAAAATCTAACAGAAGTTTAACAGAGCCTGTTTTATCATGCTATCACTTCCATCGAAAAAGCATCTACCAGTATTAACTTATCATTCTTATTAATGTGCAGTCAATTAATAAGAACATATGTGTTCCACAGACCAACCCCAAAGATATTTAAATAGAGCTTACAGCGAATGTGACAGCCTCGCCAATATGCTAAAGACCTGTTTCCTGAGAGTTTACAGTCACAGTTCAGACAGGTTCTTTCCTAAGCAAAAATGTAAGTATGCCCAAACACCTTGAGTAAAACCACCAGCCCCAAATGTGAGGTACATATGTCTGCACAAGAGGCAAGAAGTTCCCCCTGGTGACTACTGGCGTGAGCAAAGTTTAAAACAGCTGTAATGTTGCTGATGGAACGCTGGACAGCCCACCAGTCTTGAAAGGACTTTCAAAACTGCCGTGACCACACTGAACGGAAGGAGAAACTCTCAGGCAACAAATATCCACCAACACAATACCCGGCCCCACCCCGGCTGTGAAATGAGTGACTGACTCTAGTCAAAACAACCAATGGGCTTCCCAGGTGGCTCAGCAGTAAAGAATCCATCTGCCAAAACAGCAGACGCCAGAGACACAGGTTCGATTCCTGGGTCAGGAAGATCCTCTGGGGAAGGGAATGACAATCCACTCCAGTATTCTCACCTGGGAAATCCCATGGACAGAGGAACCTGGTGGGCTACAGTCCACGGGGTCACAAAAGGTTGGACAGGCCCGAGTGTGCACACATGTGGTACATAAAATAACTAATACCACTCTCTTTCTCCCAAGTTAAGGACTTGCTAAAGGCAAGAAAGTCACAACAACAGTCTTAGAAGTAGTATTAGCAAGTGAAAAATATTAAGGTCAGTTACAATAACTTGCCATTCTCTTTGCCTACAGTTTCTGTATCTGGCAAATTTTACTGGTTCTTCAAGGTAGAAATGCTGAAAGCTGGGCCTCTCCAAACTGGTGTAGAATCAAATCTCAGAGACAGACTTTTGGGTGAAGCGGAAAAGAGCAACAGTTCAAGATTGGGCTTGCTGATAAGATTAGGGTGTGTGCAGGGCCTGTATGCATGCTAAGTCACTTCACTCATGTCTGACTCGGGCAGGCTCCTCTGTCCATGGGATTCTCCAGGCAAAAATTACTGGAGTGGGTTGTCATGCCCTGCTCCAGTGGCTCTTCCCAACTCAGGGATCAAACCAGCATCTCTTATGTCCTCTGCATTGGCAGGTGGGTTCTTTTCCCTAGCAC
>NW_011495075.1:3677348-3677448 GCF_000754665.1 Bison bison bison
TTTCCTCTGGTTTCAGACTCCGATCCCAGGGTCCCTGCAGACTGGGGACAGGAGAGTCAGGCCTCGTCTTGGGTTGAGGCATGGAACTCCGCTTGCCTCT
>NW_011495075.1:3677548-3680337 GCF_000754665.1 Bison bison bison
GGATCGAACCAGCATCTCTTATGTCTTCTGCATTGGCAGATAGATTCTTTACACTAGCAACACCTGGGCAGCTCCTAGTTCCCTGAGCAGGAATTGAACCCAGGTCCCCAGCATAGGAGCACAGAGCCTTAGGCCCCTGGACCAGCAGGGAAGTCTCTCAGTTAACCTTTTTGGTGAGCATCTCTGATACTATAAATCTTGCCTGAGGTGGTCTCTTGGCTGCCCCTCTCTTGATTAGCAACTGTTTGGACTCAGTGAAGGTCTTGAAGGCTGGGGGCCATTCCCTATAACAAGAAAAAGGGAGACAGAAGGGTCTCTGTGCCCAGGAGCCCCACAGGGTTCTGGTCTGTTTCACTGTGGTTAAAGGTTTATCTCATTTGTGAAGTCTTTCCTGGGCTTCCCTAGTGGCTCAGATGGCAAAGAATCTACTTGCAATGCAGGAGACCTAGGTTCTATCCCTGGGTTTGGAAGATCCCTTGGAGGACGGCAAGGCAACCCACTCCAGTATTCTTGTCTAGAGAATCCCCACGGACAGAGCAGCCTGCTGGGCTACAGTCCATGTGGTCTCAAAGAGTCAGAGAGGACTGAGGGACTAAAGCACAGCACCCAACTCCCTTACGAAAGGAGGCCATCACCCCATAGTGATTTTAAAGCTTGATTATAGCACTTACCATGTTCAACAGTACATGAACTGTGAAATTCCAGATATTCAAGCTGGATTTAGGAAAGACAGAGGAACCAGAGATCAAATTGCCAACATCCTTTGAATCATAGAAAAAGCAAGAGGATTCCAGAAAAAAATCTACTTCTGCTTTATTGACTATGCCAAAGCCTTTGACTGTGTGGATCACAACAAACTGTGGAAAATTCCTCAGAAGATGGAAATGCCAGACCACCTGACCTGCCTCTTGAGAAACCTGTATGCATGTCAAGCAGCAACAGTTAGAACTGGACATGGAACGACATACTGGTTCCAAATTGGGAAAGGAGTATGTCAAGGCTGTATATTGTCACCCTGTTTATTTAACTTATATGCAGAGTACATCATAAGAAACGCTGGGCTGGATGAAGCACAAGCTGGAATCAAGATTGCCGGGAGAAGCACCAATAAGCTCAGATACACAGATGACACCACCCTTATGGCAGAAAGCGAAGACCTAAAGAACCTCTTGATGAAAGTGAAAGAGGAGGGTGAAAAAGTTGGCTTAAAACTCAACATTCAGAAAGCTAAGATCATGGCATCCGGTCCCATCACTTCATGGCAAATAGACGGGGAAACAGTGCAAACAGTGACAGACTTTATTTTTCAGGCTCCAAAATCACTGCAGATGGTGACTACAGCCATGAAATTAAAAGACGCTTGCTCCTTGGAAGAAAAGCTATGACCAACCTAGACAGCATATTAAAAAGCAGAAACATTATTTTGCCCAACAAAGGTTTCCATCTAGTCAAAGCTATGGTTTTTCCAGTAGTCATGTATAGATGTGAGAGTTAGACTGTAAAGAAAGCTGAGCACCGAAGAATTGATGCTTTTGAACTGTGGTGTTGGAGAAGACTCTAGAGTTGGAGAAGACTGCAAGGAGATAAAATCAGTCCTGAATATTCATTGGAAGGACTGATGCTGAAGCTGAAACTCCAATACTTTGGCCACCAGATGTGAAGAGTTGACTCATTTGAAAAGACCCTGATGATGGGAGGGATTGGGGGCAGGAGGAGAAGGGAACGACAGAGGATGAGATGGTTGGATGGCATCATCGACTCAATGGACATGAGTTTGAGCAAGCTCTGGGAGTTGGTGATGGACAGGGAAGCCTGGCGTGTCCACAGGGCCACAAAGAGTCCGACACGACTGAGTGACTGAACTGAACTGAACTGAACTAAGCTGAATGCTGTATAGGGCATAGTCTATTGGTCCCTCCCACCCCACCACCCTCCCAACTGTGATTCCTCTAGGGCAAAAACTGTGTCTTGCAAATCTTCATCTCCTAAGGCCAAACCCAGAGAATCAGATCAGATCAGTCGCTCAGTCGTGTCCGACTCTTTGCGACCCCATGAATCACAGCACGCCAGGCCTCCCTGTCCATCACCAGCTCCCGGAGTTCACTCAGACTCATGTCCATTGAGTCAGTGATGCCATCCAGCCATCTCATCCTCTGTCGTCCCCTTTTCCTCCTGCCCCCAATCCCTCCCAGCATCAGAGTCTTTTCCAATGAGTCAACTCTTCGCATGAGGTAGCCAAAGTACTGGAGTTTCAGCTTTAGCATCATTCCTTCCAAAGAAATCCCAGAGCTGATCTCCTTCAGAATGGACTGGTTGGATCTCCTTGCAGTCCATGGGACTCTCAAGAGTCTTCTCCAACATCACAGTTCAAAAGCATCAATTCTTCGGCACTCAGCCTTCTTCACAGTCCAACTCTCACATCCATACATGACCACAGGAAAAACCATAACCTTGACTAGACGGACCTTTGTTGGCAAAGTAATGTCTCTGCTTTTGAATATGCTATCTAGGTTGGTCATAACTTTCCTTCCAAGGAGTAAGTGTCTTTTAATTTCATGGCTGCAATCACCATCTGCAGTGATTTTGGAGCCCAGAAAAATAAAGTCTGACACAGTTTCCACTGTTTCCCCATCTATTTCCCATGAAGTGGTGGGACCAGATGCCATGATCTTCGTTTTCTGAATGTTGAGCTTTAAGCCAACTTTTTCACTCTCCACTTTCACCTTCATCAAGAGGCTTTTTAGTTCCTCTTCACTTTCTGCCATAAGGGTGGTGTCATCTGCATATCT
>NW_011495075.1:3680437-3684638 GCF_000754665.1 Bison bison bison
TGAGATTATTGATATTTCTCCCGGCAATCTTGATTCCAGCTTGTGTTTCTTCCAGTCCAGCGTTTCTCATGATGTACTCTGCATATAAGTTAAATAAACAGGGTGACAATATACAGCCTTGACATACTCCCTTTCCTATTTGGAACCAGTATGTTGTTCCATGTCTAGTTCTAACTGTTGCTTCCTGACCTGCATACAAATTTCCCAAGAGGCAGATCAGGTGGTCTGGTATTCCCATCTCTTTCAGAATTTTCCACTGTTTATTGAATAGCTTCCCATGAACACTGCCACAGGAATTTCGCATAATTAGAATTTCGAACTTTTCTTAGACTTTCCTATTGTTCTGCCAGAAAGATGAAAGAAAGCCCAAGCACAAGGTTGATTAGGAGGTAGCCTGGTGAGTGTGGGAGAGTGGGGGATGGCACAGCTGAGAAAGGAGCACGCCCAAAGGATGAGATGTAGAAAGCCGGAAGACTGCGTCTGTGAGAAGAAGGCTTAAATTGCTGTTGGAGAGGCTAGAAGGGTAGCTTGTGAAGGGCCTCTTAAACCATGGGAAGACGTTTGCTCTTTGCCTGAAATGGATCAGGCGCCCCTGAGAAGCTGTACGCAGGAGAGTAATGAGACTTGCACACGCATCGATCAGTGTGCCTCCAGTGGGCCAGAAAGTGGGACCGAGCTGGGGACCACGGCATCTGTCGGGAAGCTATTGCTGGAGTCCAAGTGGGTGATAAGTAGGTCCTTTTCTATGGCAGGCACAGAGACAAGAGAGAGAGCGAGAGATGATAAAGAGGCAGAACTGACCTGCGAACTGGATGGAAATTGGAAAGAAAACATGATGGGATGCTAAAAAAATAAATAAATAAATAAGGAGAAATGCCAGAGATAACAAGACTGTGGACGCCGGGAAGAAACAGTGCTTGGGGACAAAGGGAAGACCGGATGTTAACAGTCTTGCCCAAGGAGGCTTAGCACACATCCCTAAGTCTTTATTCTTTGGGCTATTATTCATTTGTATGCAGGCGTATGAGTGTATTTCTTTCTTTTTTTTGCCATTTCTCTTTTTAAATGTTTGATTAATTGCTTTTGGCTGCACCAGGCCCTCATTACCCAGGCTTCTGTCATCACGGCCTGGGGCTGAGCCGCCCGAGGCTGAGCCGCCCGGGCATGTGGAATCTCCCTGGGTCAGGGCTTGAACCTGGGCCCCTGCGTTGGCAGGCAGAGTCTTAACCACTGGACCACCAGGAAGGTCCTGTCATTTCTTCACTCCTAACACCCTCGGTCTTCCTCACGTCTCTCCTTCACAGATCCTTTGCCTCCTTTCCTTGTGATACACTGGTCCGCAGTTTTCCTCTTCATTCTCAGTGGCTCCAGACTCCTTTGCTGTGGTCTCTAACAAGCGTGACTGAGGCCCAGACTGCAAAGTAGACACTCAAGTTAGACACCTCTTAATTGAAACCCAGCTGTGTCCCGCCAGGTTAGCCCACTGCAAGTTCTCCAAGACCCAGCTGCTCAAGTTGGCTCATCTTAAGAAACGAATATGAGACTTCCCTGGTGGTCTAGTGGCTAAGATGCCATGCTGCCAGCTCAGGGGGCCCAGGTTCAATCCCTGACCAGGGAACTGAATCCCACACACTGCAACAAAGAGTTGGCACACTGCAACTAAGACCCAGCGCAGCCAAATAAATAAATTGTTTTTAAAAAAGAAAGATGAGAGAGGAAAATGCCTCAAAAAAAAAGTCACATATGCCTAACTCACAAATTTGCTGTAAACATTAAGATGAAAAGGGAATAAACAGCCTCCTGCAGAACCTGATTCACAGAAAAAGCTCCAGGGACAGATGACTTCCATTGGTCTCCCCTTCTTTTGTAGGTGGTCGGCAGTCCCTGCCCTACCTGGGTGATCTGCTGGTTCTAACCAGCAGCTGATGACGGACATCCCACATGACATTTCTACCTTCTCTGAGTTCTATTTCTGAAAACCTTTCAGAGCTCTTCTGAGCGTTCTCATCCTTGAGTCCTACCTGCCTCTTATTTTTACAGCATCACGTTGCTTGGCGGTCCTCCGTAGCAAGCCAGGCCTTCCTTTTTCCGGGTGCTGACTTTTATCCTCTGCTCTGCCGTCTGCTTGGCCATGTCCTTTTCCTGGGTCGCCGAATGCCCTTTTCTTTTCACAAACTTCCTTTCTTCTGAGCAGGGTATTCTATTTCTGCTGGTCAGATTATGTAGGAAATGGAATGCAAAATTTGACCCTGGGTTGTTGGGATCTGCTGTTTTCTTAGAGATGAGTCCCATTATACTGAAAAGCGATTATTAGTCACGCTCGGCATCCCTGCCACGCATGCGCCCTGTTGGGCCACGAAAATGTCCCCAAAATTACACCATATGGAACAATAGCAGAAGCCAGCTACTAAGAAATGAGCGGGGAAATTTGCTTTAAAAAAAAAAAAGAGAGAGAGAGCGCACCTGTTATGTTTTCTAAGGATAAATGAAATTCTCTGTTGTTTGGTTCATCTTCTTTTCTTTTTATTTCTGCCTTTTCTTTTACTGTATTCATCTGATACTTTTCTTAAATCTTTGTTACAGAAGTAATATATTCTCCCCTTAATTTTCTAATTTCCTTTTGCACCTATTCCTAATTTGAACAGTCTCACTAAAAGCCTCCATTGATATATCCAGCAGCATCCTACTGCTATTTCTACTCATTTTGATGGCTGTAATAGTGTAATAGATAACTTTAATAACCAAGCATAACTTCACATTTTCATTTTTCATCATTCATGTCAGTTTTATACTTTTATTAAATTTTTATTTCCTTTGACAGCTTTACATGTTTGTTCCTCATCTCCTGTTTTTGTGGAAGAAATGCTATCTTTTATTCAGAAAGTTATTATTCTCTCTATTTTACAGGTGAAAAAAATGGAGGCTCAGAAAGATTAACTATCCCGCACAAGGTCACATAATTGTTCAATCTGCAGAGCAGGAACTTAAACACATGTCTATTGGTTTCATAAGCCAGCGCCCCTGGTGCAAACTCTTCAGACCCGGAGCTCCAGCTGCGCTGAGCCTGGGCACAGCAAAGAGGGAGCTGATCCCAGGAGCCCTCCTAAGGAGTCTACGGCCCGAGGAGGCGTGTCCTTCACCTTATCCTAGAGGTCATCCATCTACCCAGTTCAGACCAACGGTCAGGGTACTTTTCTTTTTGCTTTCAAGCAACATGTTCCTTTTTAAAAACTGAAGTGTAGTTGATGTGGGTTTTCCAGGTGGGGCCAGTGGTAAAGAGCCCATCTGCCAGTGCAGGAGATGCAAAGAGATGCAGGTTTGATCCCTGGGTCAGGAAGATGCCCTGGAGGAGGGCATGGCAACCCACTCCAGTATTCTTGCCTGGAGAATCCCATGGACATCAGATTAGCTTCAGATTACAGTACAGTGATTCAGATATTCTTTTTTCTTTCTTTTCCCTTGCAGGTTACTATAAAATATCAAGTATAGTTCCCTATGCTATACAGTAGGTCCTTGTTAGTTATTTTATATATAGTGGTGTGTATATTTTAATCCCAAACTCCTAATTTATCCCTCCCTTTCCCCATCCCCCTTTGGTAACCTTAAGTTGGTTTTCTATGTCTGTGAGTCTCCTTCTGTTTTGGAAATAGGTCCATTATCTTTTTTTGTCTGGCTTACTTCACAGGGTGTGGAGAAAAACAAACCCTTCTGTACTGTTGGTGGGAATATAAATTGGTACAGCCTAATGGAGAACGGTATGGAGGCTCCTTTAAAAATAAAAACAGAGTTACCACATGACCCTGAAATTCCACTCCTGGGCACATATCCAGAGACAACCATAATCGAAAATATACAAGCACCCCAATGTTCATTCCAGCACTATCCACAATAGCCAAGGAAGCAACCTAAATGCCCACTGACAGACGAATGGCTCTAGAGAACGTCCCCATTATCCACAATTTCTCTTTCTTAATCTGTCAGCTTGAATCCTATAAACTGGCCACTCCAAATACTCCCGGGCACCTGGAGGTTTGCCTTTATTATCCCTGCTTAATGGCACCCCACTCCAGTACTCTTGCTTGGCAAATCCCATGGATGGAGGAGCCTGGTAGGCTGCAGTCCATGGGGTCACTAGGAGTCAGACACGATTGAGCGACTTCACTTTCACTTTTCACTTTCATGCATTGGAGAAGGAAATGGC
>NW_011495075.1:3684945-3687235 GCF_000754665.1 Bison bison bison
CCCTGTCAGACTCTGAGACCCCATGGACTGCAGCACACCAGGCTTCTCTGTCCTTCACTATCTCCTGGAGTTTGTGCCAACTCATGTTCATTGAGTCAGTGTTGCTATCTAACCTTCTCATCCTCTGTTGTCCCCTTCTCCTCCTGCCCTCAAGTTTTGCCAGCATCAGGGTCTTTTCCAATGAGTCAGTCCTTCACATCAGGTGGCCAAAGTACTGGAGCTTCAGCTTCAGCTTCAGCATCAGTCCTTTCAATGAATATTCAGGGTTTATTTTCTTCAGGATTGACTGGTTTGATCTTCCTGCTGTCCAAGGGACTCTCAAAAGTCTTCTCCAACACCACAAGTTGAAAACATCAGTTCTTTGGCACTCGGCCTTCCTTATGGTCCAACTCTCACACCCATATATGACTACTGGAAAAACCATAGCTTTGACTAAACGGACCTCTGTTGGTATATGCATGGAATGAGTTTAAACCAGTGCCTTCTACAGTCCCTTCAGTAGCTATTCATGTTTATTTGGCTCTTTAATCATTAACTTCCATCTTTTCTAGAACGCACTCTCTGTTCCTATTTTACAGCATAGAATTGTGTGACTCCTCCCTGCTATCTTAGGAAGAAGATGTCTTGTCTCAGGATCATTCATTCCTGATCTCTTCCCCTTTTAACTGTGTCCTCATCTTGCACAGATGTCTGCCAGGATTTCAGCCTTTTGAAAGGTTAATTTTAGGAGAGAAAGACTCTTCCACTATTGTGAACCATCAGTTCCATGACCCCCTTTCTCTTTGGTAAAAAGAATCAGTTGCAGCCTTGCTTTGTAAAACTGATGGTGAGTATCTCTTCCGGATATCTGTCTTGTGGAGTCTTCCTTTAATCCGAACATGTCACTTTAATGTTTTATTCAAAATGCTCCGAAATATTGTTTCATTGTTGCGCAGTGGTTCAACCTAAACATTCCTTAATATCTTTCGGTCGCTTAGAAATCCCTAATCAAGACCTCAGTTTAGCATAAATCTTACTGCTTGTAGCAGCCTTTTGCCTGATACCCTATTAAGATCCGTTTTCTGCTTTCGGAATTTCAGAGGCTGTATCTTCGATTCTATTTCTCCTTTCAGCTGCCCTAGCTCCATATCTGTAAAACGTTAGGTCCAATTCTTTGGAGACGCGTGTCTTTCCCACTTCTTAGGCAGGACGCGCGCTCCGGCTGCGGGCGGCGCCCCGCGCCCCCTGCCCCCCGGCGGGTCCCCGCACAGGCCCGTGGTCCCCGCCGGCTTCGCCCGGCCGCCTTCAGCCCTGGAAGGCCGATGCCGCCCGGGCGCTCGCGGCCCGGCCTCGGACAAAAGCCCGCTCTCCTGAAGGGCCCTCCGGCAGCTCGCCCCCGCCGTCCTCAGCCTCTTATTTACCCTGCGCCACTGGGTCTGCTTCTGTGTTTTCCCACCCCGGCCAGAAATCGGCATCACTTTCCTCGCTCAGCGCACAAAGCCCCTTCTTCCCGCGCTGCGTCCCCAGGACAGGCCCGGGCGCTCCCGCGCCGCCGGGGTAGGACTTGCTCCAGTGTTTCTCTCGGCCGCTTTCATCCCGGAGCCCCCCGAGGGCACAACTGCTTCGGAAGTCCCCTTGTGCTAACACGCTGTGGGGAAATGCCTCCTTCTTCGCCGTCAAGGTGACGGTGTCGCTCTGACCACCGACTCTGTGGCGCCCGGCCGGCGGTGTCAGTCAGTCGTGTCTGACTCTTCGCGACCCCCTGGACTGCAGCCCTCCAGGCTCCTCTGTCCGTAGGATTTTTCCAGGCAAGGGTACTGAAGTGGGTTGCCACGCCCTCCTCCAGGGGGTCTTCCCAACTCCAGGATGAAACCCACCTCTCCTGCATTGCAGGCGGATTTTTTTTTTTTTTTATACTGAGTTACCAGGGAAACCCTGTGATCTGCGCTTCATCCCCAAACATTCAGGTCCGCGTAGCAACCCACGGACAACAACCTGCCCCCACCTAGTCCCAGCAGAGTCCTTCCTTTTTCTCCTGGAAGCTTGCCTACAATCAGCTACTGGGCTCCGCACCAATGCTTCCCCTGGGCCCTTGCTCTTTCCTCCTCTCTGTTTTTTCCCCGGGGGCTTTTGGGATCTTAGTTCCCCCACCGAGGATTGAACTCAGCCATCCGCAGTGGAAGCACAGAGCCAGAACCACTGGACCCCTCAGGGAATTATTCCAGATCCTTCCCCTCTTTTCCAGACTTCCTTCTGCTCAGTACTTTCACTCCCGGGTCCCCACGTGTGCCAGACAGTGATAAACCTTCTA
>NW_011495075.1:3687335-3688308 GCF_000754665.1 Bison bison bison
TACATTCTCAGACCTGCTCCCCAGCTGCCAAATGTCCATCCACATCTTTACGTCATAACTGATAATAGCTGTATGTGAATGGGTTTTAGGGTTTCCCCCATGGCTCAAGGGTAAAGAATCCACCTGCAATACAGGACACACAGGTTCAGTCCTTAAGTCAGGACAACCCCCTGGAGGAAGAAATGGCAACCCACTCCAGTATCCTTGCCTGGAGAATCCCACGGACAGAGGAGCCTGGCGGGCTACAGTTCTAGGGATCGCAAAGAGTCGGACACGACTGAGCGAATAAACCAGCACCACCACCGCTGAATTTTATCAGTCTTGGGATTTTGCACTCTAAAAGGGGAACTGGCTGGCCACCGGGGCTCTGCAGTCCAGAATAAAGGCTGTTGAAATGCTCCTCCATGCTTACAGACCCTGCCTTCCTGCTGGGGCCTTGGTCTCAGTGGAGCTCTGTCTGCCCACAATTCTCCACTATCCACAGGCTCTTTCCTCCTTCCTGTCAATTACCCCGTATCCCTCAGGACTGGGCCGGCACAGAAAGGAGGAAGAACCAAGAGAATCTGAACCAAGATTCATGACTCATCAATATAGAAACTCTTAGTTAGTTCAGTCACTCAGTCCTGTCCGACTCTTTGCGACCCCATGAATCGCAGCATGCCAGGCCTCCCTGTCCGTCACCAACTCCCGGAGTTCACTCAGACTCAGTCCATCGAGTAGGTGATGCCATCCAGCCATCTCATCCTCTGTTGTCCCCTTCTCCTCCTGCCCCCAATCCCTCCCAGCATCAGAGTCTTTTCCAATGAGTCAACTCTTCTCATGAGGTGGCCAAAGTACTGGAGTTTCAGCTTTAGCATCATTCCTTCCAAAGAAATCCCAGGGATGATCTCCTTCAGAATGGACTGGTTGGATCTCCTTGCAGTCCAAGGGACTCTCAAGAGTCTGCTGGTACTGTCCTAATGAAAGAAAGAGA